>NC_083732.1:10488712-10791742 GCF_028564815.1 Eubalaena glacialis | reverse complement strand
ATAAAAATTCTAAAAAATAAGCATAGTGCCATGATTACAAGGTCAGAATTTCTAATTGTCTCAAAAATGTATTTTCATAGTTAATTCATTTGAATCAGGATCCCACAAAGTTTTTACATTGCTTTATGTTGACCTATCTCTTAAGCGTGTATAAAATATGTTACTCCTCTTCCTTTATTTTCAAAGTGTTTTTTGTTGTTGAATAAACTAGGTTATTTCATTTTCTATAACATTTCCCATATTCTGGACGTGCTGATGGCATCTTTGTATGACGTTATTTCATATGCTCTACTATCCCCCCATTTCCTGTAAAATGATAGTGAATTTAGAGATCTGATTCAATTTGGTTAATTACTTATTGGCTAGAATACGTCATACATGATGCTGTGTAAATTACTTGGGTCACATCACAAGGCATGGAATTTCTTTTTGTCCCATTTTGATGATGTTAATATTAATTGTGGGTTCAGGTGTTGTCAGCCTCATCTATCCATTATAAAGTCCCTCATTAACTTCTCATGTAATTATTTTAACAGCCATTGATGATTGCAAACTTAGATATATTATTTGAATAGAAGTTTCAAAATGACAATTTTTCCTATTCTGCCATTTCTCTAGTATTTATTAACTGTAATTCTTCTATAGAGAAGAATTTTCTATGATCGAATAGTTCATGCCAGGAAGGCAAGATAAATAGATTATTTTTCTACTTATTTAATAATTTTTGGAATAGTTATTGGTACCCTAGCAATTTCTAAATGTGACCACAAAAATGCAGTTAGCAAGATTTAGACTGTGGGAAAATTCTGCAGAATAACATTCCCAGTATCTTCAACTACTAAATTGAAAGAGGTAGAAAAGAAGATAGAGGAAGGGTAAGAACCTATATATTAAAAGAGACTTAGGTACCTACCTACCAGACTCAATGTGTGAGTCTTATTTAGTTCTTATGTAAATAAATTTTAAGTATGACACTTGAAAATCTATTTAATTTGAACGCTGATGAGATATTTGATGATATTAATGAATTATTGCTAATTTTAGGTTTGATAATACTGTGGTTATCTTTAGAGATACGTACTGAAATATTGATGGATGGAATAATGTGGTGTCTGGGATTTTCTTAAAAATAACGTGAAAGAGGATGTGATAAACAAGATGACCATGAGCTGATAATTGGGGAAGCTCGCGATGTATACGTGTGAATCCATTATACTACTTTTTTTGTACATGTATGAAATTTGCCATAATAATAATTTTGAGAGTCTATCCAGGACAGGAAAATTAAAGTAGCAGTCAAATTAAAGTCACAGAGTACATTTTCTTTTTCATCTGAGATCCTTAAACATTTGCATATATTACTTTGATATCCAGAAATAGTTCTCATTGTATACTTAAGTCTATGTCTGTTTAATTGTTTCGTTCTTTAACCACTTGGCAATACAAGGCCAGAAGCTGTTTTTTGCTTATGTATTTTCAGCATCTAGCAAATTTTCTGGTACATAGAGAGTTCTCACCAAATGTTTGTTTAATAAATGGCTGATGTTTTTAATACCAGCCTCATATGAAACCAGAATTTCAATAGGGAATTTGCCATTTGAAAAACCACATGCCTAGTGTCAAAAACGATAATTAAAAAGGCTAAAGCAAAAGAAAATTAGGTAATATCAAAAATTTGAAAGTTGAGATCGATTTCAAATTTCTGGAGCAATTGTAACTGTCCCATATCCTAACATGGAGACATCACAGCTTTATCTGTTTTAACTGTTATCCTTTTCTTTGGGAACTGTTCATATGAAATTTTATGTTTACAAATTGTGATGGAAAGTGATTGCATTTTATTGTTAAGAAATCACTGTATTCTTGCAACAATCAGAAGTTGAGAATGAGGACTGATTATTAGTTTCTCTAATGTCAACTTATTCCATATTTGTTCGCTCTGCAATGTGACTCTCAGGGCAGATTGGAACTCTAATTAGGGGTCTGTTTCCCTTTGATGTTGACGGCAACTCTTCTTAGTATTAATGTATATGGAAGAGAGAATAGATCTTTAAATAATTTAAAAACAGCTTTGTGTATTATGAATACAGACATATAAAAGATTTAATGATGTGACTTTTACATATTTATACTATGGTGCACATAAACACACACTCCATGTATTGTGTATAACTATGTCTTGGGGACTAAATGAAGCTCATAAAATCTTGCCATTAATTATGTTGACAGAGGGAATATCCTTTTTTGTTTATTCATTCATTCCTAGAAATGGCTGAAGCTTCTTTTAACAGTGATCTGCCTGATTTTCAAACCTTAGTCTCTTAAAAGAGAATCCTCGCTTAGATTCCCTAAATTGAGGAACACACATTTTTACAGCCGTGGCAAATTAAAAGAAAGAGAAGCCTCAGCTTTATGTCTTCACAGGTCAGGCATATGGGAGTATACATTTCTTAGCAAAAATGTTTCACAATAGTTGACATTTTCTCTTTTTCTGCATGTTTCTTTCATAAATATTGTGAGCTACAGCTGTAATCCTTCTTTGGGCACAAGTGACCTACAGTGAGATTGTACTGTATTGTATTTATAAGTCGTAAGTGGTGCTTGACATGGCAGTAAGAATAGCTTGTCTGTGACTTCCACTGCGAGAGGCACTGGGGTTTTGTTGGTCAGAGGTGTATTTTTCACTTATTAGGACACAGCTTCTGTATTTGAATGGTCCAGTTACATTTAACCTACACACTCTGGCTTTATATATGGATTGCTTAACACATAAATTATATCTTAAAGAAACTTCCAAAAGAAGAAAGGAAAAAAAAATAAAGCTAAGTAGGTTTTCATTCAGGGATCACAGAAACAAAGCTAAGAACAAACTCCTTCTAGGGTTTATTCTATTGATTTAGATGTAAGGCCGGAGCATTTCAGATTTTCTATATGCATATATAATTTTTTTCTTTTGAAGATCCGGCCCCTGAGAAGCAGCCCTGAAACGGTTGCAGGAAAGCCCCTTTTGAAGGACTCTCAGCACAGGTCAAGGAACAAACAATGCCAAGGGGCAAGGTCTTTGTTATGCAGGAGGCCGCTGGCCATTTCAGAGCAGCTCGGGGTGTCAGAGAACCCAGTTGATGACAGATGGTGTGACTGTCCTTGCAAATGTTTCACCTTAAAATGACAGCCTATGTGGAAATACCCTGTAATCATTGGGGAAAGATACTCTAAAAGCCCCTTGAAAATTACATAAAAGAAAACAGTTTTTATTTCAGGTATAGGTCTGGGCTCTTTTGATATTTAAGAAAGCTAGGATGCTTGTAATGAAGAGATAGGAAAGAAGGAAAATGTTTCAGTTCAAAGTTCAGTTCCCCTACACACAAAGCAATAAACAGCAAAAAAAAAAAAAAAAAAGAAAGAAAGAGAAAAGATAATCAATATCCTTTCACATTTTGCCTTTTAAGGACATATATTGTTTGACTTAGCACACACTAAGTCTGTAACCATATACTATGCTCTTTGGGTGAAAGACAGGTTGTTTTTCTTTGGTAACTTCAATTATTGCAGAAACCAGCTGAAACAGAGAAATAGTTAGGAAGATTTCCCAGGTATATCCCAGGACAGAAGTAAAATACAAAATTAAGCAATAAACTGCTTTAAGCAGCTTGCTTTAAAAATTGCTGTCAACGTATGATTGGAGGGTTAAAAAACATCATTTTCCTTTCTCCATTTGTTCTTACTGAATCTACGCAAAAAGATGAGGATGGGAGAATTCTATAACTTCGGCAAAAATTTTGTATTTCCTTTGCATCTTTTAAATTTTTAACTATGTTGCTTTGTTCAAAATCATTAAGGAAATATTGGTAAAATTCTGAGTGACATTGAGGGGTTTCTAGCTTATATACTCTATAGATTTCTGGTGGCAGTCAGTATTGTAAAATTAAGACATATTAAAAAGGCTTGGTTAATTCTGAATGCAAACATTGTTTTAGGTTTGTTTTAATGAGAAAATCATAGCTGTCATTTCTGCTTCACATTCTTCTTCATGTACTATAATTTGCTCATATAATGCACTGTGGTCTCAAAGTGTATGTCAAGGAACAGAATGAGTTCACAACAAAAGAATCAATAGTTCATTATTTTTTGATTCAATTATTTTTATGTTCCTTTAGTAACCTCATTAAAATTAGAAGTTTAAAAATTAATATTGGGATCAATTCATTAAATTGTTGGTTTATGTTCTTAAATGAGATTTTGCTTTAAGCTTCGTGTAAGAAGAATATTAATTTTCCCTCTGTAAAATAAGAGACAGTAGCAGTTACTAAGCGAGGTGCGTTGTGGACAGATCCCAGACTGACCAGCTTTAAAAAGTATGTTCTCCCTTTGTTGGCTGGTCACTTCCCTCATAAGTCCCCATGATAACTGAAGCCTTCTGTGGTTCACTGTTGGAATTGTGTTTCTTGAGATATGGAGTTCAGTTGTATTTACTATTTTATTTTTAGGGAAAGAAAACATGGTTGAGTCAACAAGCTAAATTTGGGGGATTTGCCTTTGGCTGACAACTGTATTATGAAAACGTAAAGAAAGAGGGGGAAGGAGGAAAGACGAAGGGAGAGGATGAGAGGAAAGAAAAGGAAGAGAAGTAACAGGCTTTCTTATGGATACAGTCAATTCCACTCTAGTGTATTGGCATTCTACGTTAGCTGTTCTCTCCCATGTTTTTCTAGTGTGGCCACTTACGATACTAAAATAAGGATAAAATACCATAAAATTATAAGACCGTTTCTAAAAAGCCTAAAAATTATCTTCAGAAATGGTTACCTCATCTTTTTTTCCCCTGCACGGAGAACTGTGCGAAGGTGATAGAAAGGCATTGGGCGCTCACAGCTACGCTGCATCTAACCTTCCTGTCTGTAGCTCATTCCTTATTGTATTTGCCGTGGTCTTGTTATCTTTCCATCGTTCTTCAATCTTCTCTATCCAAAAAGTAATGCATTATTCCACGTGTCATTAATCAGTTTTAATATGTTAAAAATCTCCTCTGCAATTTGCTGAGGTTGAGGTGTGCTATTTAGATGAATTTGACCCTTTTTTTTTTTGCGTACAGTACCTTTCAGAACATTTATATGCTGACACAAATTCTGAGTGTCAAAACTGAAGCATAGTATGTGGAAAAATGTCTCAAACTTAGGCCATCGAGGCTTCTTTCTTCCATTCGGGAAACAGCTCACAAGAGTCCTGATCCAGATGGCATTTGGGGGTAAATTCTGTCAGTGTCATAGTGCCCTGAAGTTACACAGCTGGGGTCAGTGGATAAGAGGGGCTTAACACACGGACATACATACACGACCAAATGTCAAATAGATCGCTAGTGGGAAGCAGCGGCATAGCACGGGGAGATCAGCTGTGCTTTGTGACCACCTAGAGGGGTGGGAAAAGGAGGGTGGGAGGGAGATGCAAGAGGGAAGGATATGGGGATGTATGTATATGTATAACTGATTCACTTTGTTATACAGCAGAAACTAACACACCATTGTAAAGCAATGATACTCCAATAAAGATGTTAAAAAAAAAAAGAGGGGCTTAACAGAAAGTGGTGGAGATAAACCATCTCTGAAAACCCAGTCCAACTGCTTTCTCCAAAAGAACATCCTGCACACAGAAGGAACACATTTTTGTCAGGTAAGAAGCAACAAATCAGGCACCCATTCACTTAATACCCAGTCACAAGTATGCTCAGCTCTACGATCAGCTAACTCTCTGTCAGGCTTACTTTAAAGAGTTCTGAAGCATGAATTTTGTTTGTAAAAGCTCCTGGAAAATGGCAGAGCAGAATACCAGCATGAGAAACTATCATCGTTGGATGTGACCATATAGTGCAAAAAAAGCACAAGATCTAACTTCACAAGCATGTGACCCAGTTTTGCAATTATCAAGATGTGTAAACTTGGGCAAACTGTGTGACCTCTTTGAGTCTCAATTTCATCATCTATAAAATAGGGATAGTCATGCCTACCTCAAAAGTCATTGAGAAAGTTAAATGAAATAACATGTTTCAAAGCTAGGATTGTGCAGACAGGAAATACATAATTCTAGTAGGGTTTCTTGCTGAGAAATATTTTTTGGGGTCTGACAACTCCTGAAACACACTGAGAAAATGCTAAATAATGTTCCTTCTTATCCAGGCCTCGAGACTTTAGTGCCACTACATTTATCAAAGAAAACTCAAAGACATAATAGTGCTAGAATGAAGAGGTTAGGTACTGGAAGTAGGGAACTAGATAAAGAAGTAGCATAAATGTGAGTCATCAAAGTAACCTCAACTCTCTATTAACCCACTTGGCGAAATGCTCTGAAAATTACCAAATATTCCTATCTGGGATGATTTTAGCTGTGTGCCATTGTTTGAGGGAGAAGCTCTATTTCATTCCTTCAAAGTTTCCTGTGTTGCTTGTATGATTTCTCCAAAAGACCAAGGAAGAAGAACTGTTATTCAAATCAATCACTTAGATATCAGAATGTGATATTATGTATGTCATGCTTTTATATTTAGAGTTGATGATATTTCTTTTCCATAAGCCTGTGGCAAAACACATAATGCACCCTTCATTAGCAATATTTGTTGCCAACTAGAGGGAAAAGCCTTCTTTGCTGTTCCAGATTCACATCTCCCTCCACACGTCCACAGAAGTGTACAGGAAGATGCGAACTTGGCCCCAAGCCACAGAAAATGCACATAAGAGAGAAAGTATTCGACTTGTTAACAACACCATAGACATGCAGATTTTGTTTTATTTTTTGTCTAAGGAGGTGTTTTATTTTTTTAAGTTAAAAACGTATACATCCAAAAGAGCTGATAAACCATTTTCCCGTACCACTAAAAAGGGACAACATAACAGATTTTTTTACTTCAGAGCCTGTACCCTTGTTCCCTGCCCTGAGAATTCTCTCTTCAATCCTCCCCTGAGGCTTTTACCTTCTCCTTTTTTTAGATCTTGGCTCAAATGTCACCACTTCAGAGGCGTTTCCTTGACCATCCTATCTAATCAGCTCCCTGCACCCTGTTCCCCTATAGGCTTTACTTACTGATTATGTGTTTACTTCCTGATTATTTGTTTATTGTTTGTCTCCCCACTAGACCTTTTTTTGTTTCCACTGAAAAATTGGTAGATGTTCTACCAATTGTTGAGTAAAAATGTGTACAGATTTAGACTAATAGCTTTTTTGTGTTTTTTGCAATATAATAATTACTGAATATATTATGTGTATTATGTATTATGTGTCAGATATCATTCTGAGCCCTTTGTCGGTACAATTTTATTTAATCCTAACAACAATACTATGAGGTTGATACCACTGTCATCCATCCCCATTTTAAAGCTGCATTTATTCAATAAGGATAAAGAACTCTAGAAGGTCAAAATCACTGAGTAATGATTTTCCCACTCAGTGTAGTGTAATCTTGGAAAGTAACTTAATTTTATGGAATGTTGGTTTCCTCATCTGTTAGAGTGGGATAATAATACCTCCCACTTGGAGGTTCTTGAACATTGACTAGACAAGGGCATAAGACTGCATTGTCAGGGACAAATCGCTGTACAACAAAATGAGAGTATTCTTTCTATGTCTTTATTCCTCTACTTTTCACCCAGTTCTCTTCAGTGATGTCAGTGGAATTTGCTTAGTCTCCAGACAGCTCAAGGCTGGTTACAATCCTATTGTAAAATCTTATTCAGATGGTAGGTCAGATTCAGCTAAGTCAGATATCTCCAAATATAAAGCACTCCACGCTCTGAGTGAGTCCTGCCCTGGAGTTGATTATTCGTATGAAAAATGTGGGTTAAGCAAGGAGGAAGGCCCCCAATAGGTGGGGATTGCCCTGAAAATAGAACTTCCAGATTCTGTGCATGGCCGGTATCCATGAACTAGTAGACACATGAAAGGGCCAGCAAGGGCCAGGCATCAGGAGAAGGTGCTTAGAGCCGCTTGCCTCTGACTCTGATTCCCTAATATAAGTCTTTACAAGATTATATATTTAAATTGTGGCTACAAATTTAGCACCTGAGCCATATTGCTGAACTCCAATATAAAGCTCAAATTGTGAACCATTGGAACTAAGTTGATGATAAAAGTCCATATAGCTAAATATGTTTATATGTGTGGGTATATATGTAATATATATGTATGATATCGTATATGTATGTATGTATATGTATGTATATAAATGCATGTACATATAAGCATTACAAATACATATTTAGAAAAAAGTACAAAGAAAAGGACAGGCAAACTTGCTCAGGATCATAAGGTCAGTTTGTAGCAGACGTGGGATTGTAATTCATGTCTATCTGACTCTAATGCTTGTTCTATATTAGCAGACTACCATTTGTGGTTAACAGTTATGCATACACAAAAGGTAATAGTCATTCTTTTTTTAAGCACTTAACTAATTGTCATTAGCCATGCTGTATGTCTCATATAAGCCTCTTAATTGGTCTACAATATAGGTGTTTTTAGACTCACTTTACAAAGCAAAAAAGTGACTTCAAGAAGTTTATCCAAGGTTGCGTCTCTGTTAAAATCACAGTCTCAAAGCCAAACCATGTCTCCCTCACTCACGTCTCACCCAGGCTTTCCTTTTCATTCTTTCCTTTTCACTATGTTGCTGTTCCTAATTTACTAAGTGTACAGTAAAATCAAAACTGAAAACATGTCTTTACTTTCATCATGTCCCCTCCAACATGCTGGAGCTCACATACTTGTACTAATCACTCATGTTGTCTTCTTTCTAACCGCATAAAAGTATTTGATTTATTAATGATATGGTGGGAAAATGGTAAAAGGAAAAAAAGTCCAGAGGTCAAGCAGTTTCTATGTAAACTCCACTGCCCCTTCACTATTTGGCTACTTTATAGTAAATCAAATCCACTTTATATAATGAAGCTTGTCTTTATTATCCCATTATGGCTGCCTTAGCAAGGAAGTAGCATGTACGCTTCAGTTTTAGGTCATTTGTAATTATAAAAAGATATGCAGGAAAGCCATGTACTTCTTGTATGCTTTTAAAATCTTCTCCTTTGGTTGTTCTTCACGTTTTTACTGTTTTATAAAGAAAGTGTTAGAAAGCTGTGTTTTTATTGCCCTGATGCCTTTAATAGTACCTACTGTGAAACTAAGCTGGATACCTGATTGATGCCATTCCTACCTGTCTGGGAAGATAACGAGCAAACATCGAGGGGGTCTGTTCTCCAGGTGATGTGTGCATGGAACTCCCATTAATGTTAATGGGAATCCTGCAGCTAAGCACGGTGACTGGAGACAAGAGGCTGAGGGTGTGGTAGGTCCATTAATACTTATTTCCTTCATAACAGCTGCTTGGAGTACAAGGGGTAGGCAGTCCTTTTGAAGCTAACAATCAGCCATATTTAAAAAGTGTAAGATATGTAGATATGTTGTCAATAAACTCTTTGTATAAAGTAGACTTATTGTAAATTTTACTATAGAAAAATTTCTTATGAAATGCTTATTTTTTGAATAAAGTTTTCATAATTCATTTTCCTCAAAATGACTATAACAATTCTATAAAGAATTGTATAAAGAATTTTGATCATTGGTGGTTCATTGAAAAACATGGATATGAAATTTAAGAGCCAAAAAAGAAGTAGTTAAAAAGGTTGGTGACATAAACTGATTAAAATCTAGACAAGAGAAGAAAAGTATAATACACAGAAAAGACGAAATTCCATGCTTAGGCAAAGTCGTATTTTTAAATAATTCAGAGATAAGATACATGTATAATGTGTATATGTATACGTATATATGTGTGTGTGAATTAATCCACTAATAAGGCAACATATACAAATATAAATTACTTAATATACTCTGTAATACTTTCTTAGGTCTAGGCATTATTTTAGACACTCACACTGACAGACTGGGGTTTTCGTCTCATGAAAGTTATAATCTAGGGGGATTATAAAGGAGAAAGGAAGCTTAGAAATAGGTATCCAACCTCTATTTTCTGCAGATGGACGCTCAGAGATATGTGTTGACTTGCTCATTGACACAAAGCTAGCTGATGAGAGAGCCAGTGTCCAAACACCAATTCAAAAACATTAAAGTGATAAATAAAAATAACTCCCAACCTCTATTTGCATAATCAGAGAAAATATGTTTTAAAAGTATAAGCTTTATAAGAATGTATCTATAGATAGATAGACAGACAGACAGCAGCGGGAGGGTCTATAGCCACGGAGGGAATGAGGGGAAGGGAGTGTTGGAGGTCAATCTCAAAAGATAGTTTGACATAAGTCATTAAATACTCTGTTGAGGAATGTGGGCTCAATCTTAAAAATGCTGAGGAAGTGTTACACATCAATTTGGAAATATATGTGATATTTGATGTAGGGATGCTAGAAAAGGTAGAAAATGAGTGAAAACAAATGAATTTTAATTGACAAATATTTGATAGTGGACTTACAGGACTTGAAAAATGGGAGAGTGAGGGAGATTTGAGAAAGCTTTTTGAGAGAGAATGGTATTTCATGAGTTGTCAAAACCCAGGGTATGGGTGAAGTATCTCAGGGAAAGTGAAGAGATGCTGAGGAACTCAGATATTTATCAGACCTACTGAGCAAGGGGAAAGGTCCTGTGGAAATAAATTAGGAAGAGTTAGTATCTGGGGTCTTTTGATAATTTACTTCATATGATGAAAATATTTAATCGTTATGGATCTTAAAAATAATGTATAAAACTTAAAGATTACACTCTATTGTTGTAGATAAACTGTTGGCTTATCGAAACTTTCTTCATTAAGCTACCTGAATTTAATTTAATCAACAGTAAATAATAAAGATCATTTGCCAGCCAAAATCTGAGATTGATATATATCAGATTGGATTTGAAAGTGCTCTGAAGCACTTGTGGAATGCAAGTTGGTATCATGAGCAGCCCACCCTCACCTTTCATAAGAAATCATACAACAAACTTCATTCATGTTGTTCAGTGACCCCAGAATGGTGCTGAACCTAGTAAACACACAGAATATATTCTAAATTCACTTTGACATTTGAAGTATATCAGGCCATAAAGATAAGCTACATATCAATCCAGTGGTATGGAAACTTCAATTTGAGTGTACTTTTAAAAATTCAGATATCATGATATGGGATATACTTTTTAATTGCATTACCCATTTTAAAATGAGTCTGTTATAAAGTCTTGCCTCATTACAAACTAGAAGTTATGGTGACAGAGCAATATTTTTTACTGTCCAGATAAAAAAGGAATTACTAATTCTACCCTTTTCTGGTGATGCTGTTAGTTGCCTGGGGTCTCAGTGGCTTCACTTCATTTAACATGAAGAAGTAAAAAACTGACATATAAAAATTCCCTGGAGGGACTATTCATAATTGTTCTTTTTTTAATTTAGTAAAAGTTTTTACATTAAATGTAAGGCCTGTAAAATATCAGTGCTCTTTTCTAAATAAACACACTAATTTTTGTCTTATGGCAGAAAGCTATAAATTGAATTTACATTTTCTATGTGCACTTTTTTTTGCAGTCTTAAAAAAAAAACCAGGATATCATCTTATCTAGTCATTATCAAATACTTTATATAATAAATATTTAATAAACTGTTCATTGGATTCTTTAAATCGATGTTATTGTGCTCTAATTCACATACAATAAACTGAATGCACTCATTTTTAAGTGAATAGTTTGGTGAATTTTGATATATGTCTACACCTATATAACCACCACCCTAATCAAGTTATACTACATATAATCATCTCGAAAACTTTTTTCATGATCTTTTTGTTGTCCCTTCCTGGGAATCCCCTCGAGCCCTCCCCAGGCACTATTCATCTGTATTTTATCGCTATAGGTTAATATTACCTTTTTAGAACCTCATGTAAATAGATCATACAGTATATATGCTTTTATGCCTGGCTTCTTTCACTCAGCATGTTTTTAAGATTCATCCATGTTATTTGTGTATCGATAGTTTGTTTCTTCATATTGATGACTAGCATCTTATTGTATGAATATGCCACAGTTTGGACAGTGGGGTTCCACTTTGTGGCTATTACTAATAAAGCTATTGTGAACATTCATGTTCCAGTCCTTTTGTGGTTATATATGTATTTTTCTCTCTTGGGTAAATACACTCACCATATGATTTTTGCTGAGTCATATAGTGAGTGTATATTTAACTGTATAAGAAATTGTCAAACTGTTTTCTAAAGAGTATAACCAAAGAGCAAATATTTCCCGTCAGAGAGTTCTCAATGTTCCATATCCTCATTTAGCCATCCTAGCAGTAAGTAGAGGTATACCTCCTCAGTTTTAACTTCTTTTTCTCTGATTATTAATCATATTGGACCCTCTTTTCATGGGCTTATTGAAATTTGTGTATCTTTTGTGAGTTATCTGTTTAATTTTTTTGCCCATTTAAAAAAATTATCTTTTTATTACTGAGCTGTGTTCTACATGTATCCAGGACACAAGGTTTTTGTTGGGTGTATGTATTATGAATATTTTCTTCCAGTTTGTGTTTTGTTTTTACATTTTCTTAATAGTGTCTTTTGAAGAACAGAGGTTTTCAGTTTATTATTTCTTTCCCTTCGTGGTTAGTGTATTTTGTATCCTGTTAAAGAAATCCCTGCTTAGAGTTGCAAAGGTTGCAAAGAGTTTCTCCTGTTTTCTTTAGAAATTTTACATCTGTACTTTTACGTTTCATTCTATTATCTATTTTGAGTTTAATTTCATGTATGGTGTGAGGTAGGGTCTGATTTTATTGGATTTTTCATACCAGTTGTTCCAGAACAATTTGTTGAAAAGATTAATTCTTTACACATTGTATTGCCGTAAAGCTTTTATCCAAACTCAATGGACCTTATATATGTGGGTCTATTTCTGATTTTCTATTCTATTCCATTGATACATATGTCTATCTTTATGCCAATTCCACACTATCTTGGTAATTTTCATTTTATATTAAATTTATTGAAAGTTCTCCAAATGGTTCTTACTTTTTCAAAATTGTTTTAGCTATCCTAGGATTTGTGTATTGCCATATAAATTTTTAGAATCAGCTTTTACATTTCTTCGAAGAACCTGCTGACATTTTAATTGGAATTACACTGAATGTATACATCAATTTGGGGTAAACTGACAGCTTATTAATGTCGAGTCTTCCAAACCACAAACGAAGTGTATCTCTCCATTTATT
Organism: Eubalaena glacialis; assembly: GCF_028564815.1. Lineage (NCBI taxonomy): Eukaryota > Metazoa > Chordata > Mammalia > Artiodactyla > Balaenidae > Eubalaena > Eubalaena glacialis. The sequence goes on along the minus strand of NC_083732.1, from coordinate 10,778,523 downwards.
TAAGCTTTCTTTAACTTTAACATGACACTGTTTTGTAGTTTTCAGTGCATTTTTGGGTTAAATTTGCCATTAAGCTTTTATACTACTGATGCTTTTATAAATGGTATTTAAAACTTATATTCTTATTGCTCATTAGCATTGGATTTTTAAAACTTTGGTCAGAATATGTCTCTCTTCTGCTCAAAAACTTCTAATAGTCTCTGAGTTCACTTAATAAAATCTAAAATCCTTCTGAGCTAAAGTATTTAGTCCCATACAATCTTGCCTTTGCTGCCCTACTGACCTCCTTGTACTTCATTTACTCTGCGCCAGGCACAATGACCCCCTTGCTCTTATTTAAATATGCCAAGCAGTCTTCCACCCCAGGGACTTGCTCTGGCTTTTTCCTTGAAACATTCTCCTGCTTAGATTCACAGCTGGGACGCTGACTCTCTGTGAGGTCTTCCCTGACTACAGTGCATTAAAAACGTACCCCTCTTCTCTGCAAGTTCAGGCCTTGCCTATTCCCTTATCCTTGCTGGATTTTATACCGTCTCACACTCTCTATATTTATTTGGTTATTTTTCCATTTCTTGTCACTCCTACCGTAAGCTCATGAGGGAACAAACGTTGTTTTGTTCACTGCTCTAATTATAACTGTGCCTGAATATTGTAGTTGGCACGCAATAAATACTAGGATGAATGGCCTGATTATGAGAATTATTTCAACTATGAGGGCAGAGATCAGATTGCTATGAGCTCCAGGGCGGCAAGGCAGTAGGAGGAAGAATGGCTAGTGAATCATGTCACTCCTTGGGGACGCTTGTTGGAGAGGGGCAACTGGGTAAGATGGAAGCTGCTTGCAGAGCTGGTGTTTCAATCCAAGCTAACCGAAGCTTTGAGGGCGTTTGATTTCTGGATTTAAAAAATATAGTGTTTAAAATATGAGAGCTACTAATAAGGGAAAAAGAATTGATTAGTCACTCGGATCTATTAAAATATGCTGAATTAATTTTAAAGATAATAGTAATTACAATACAGTCTGTTTCTTACAAAGACATCAGTAATTGAAAGATTATTTTTTAAAAGTGTAGAAAACAATTCTCATCTTCATTGTACTGAGATACAGAGATACAATGATGTTTTTTCTTAGGCACACCGAGTGGTAAAACTTGACTTGCATTTTATTCTCTTTCAAGTGCTTTCTATTTCAAGTCAGATTCATGAAGTTTCAGAATATTCATGTATACTGTGTCCTACAAGATGGTCAACATGACTCCCCATTTTCCTGTGTAATTTGAAGTTAAATTAGCACATTTGGTTAAAGGTCTGTGCTAATGGTACCAATCTAATTAGTTTGTTCCCCATATAAAGCAGGTAGCTTTGCTTTGTTTTCTATCCCAAATTGCACCCCAGTGGCCATTTTGAAATTGTATGACAGTTTTACACAAGGATGTCATAAGGAGGAAATGTGGATGTCTTAGTGAAATCCATAAGCTCTATTCCAGATAATAAATGTGCTACGCTTTACTGATGCTGGGTCAGTCGAGTAATCTTCACATGTTAATTTTATCTAGTTTACTTGTCTGCCTTTTCATGTGGCATCTCTTTGTGGGTACTTCGTAATGTGAAGCTTATCTGGGTGATTCACAGGCCAGCTGAAGACACCTTTGTGTTCTATTTAAGGATACAGCTAAAAACTATTGTGAGAACGTCGTCTCTTGAGGAATGCCATGGCCTATTTACTTTAGAATTCACAGATTCTGAGATTTATGGTATGTTGGTGAATTTAAAACTCAGAAAAACTATTATTCTCTTATGCATTTCTTAATCTGTGTATCTAAATGCTTTTTTAGAATGTAATGGATGTCCAATCCTGTCTCCTATGTTGGACATTATACTCCTTGTATTTTGCTTTCGTCGCTTCATACTTTAACAAATTAAAAAGTGGCAGTAGCTTTAGTAATCTCACCATGATATAGTAACAAACCCTTGTGCTCTTATACAGGACAAAGAAGAAAATAATAACTAAGATAATAAACAACAGGAAAAAAAGAAAGAGGAGGAGTCCCTTTAAAATAGCCCTCGTTTAAGGCCAATGTTGGGAGCTTAGAAAAGGAGAGAGACAACCATTTAAAAGTAACCTTCACTCCTAAAATCTTGAATAAAACCTAGTCCTCTTCCAATATTTTTAGTATAGCACATATGAGTTTTTGATATTTCATGGAAACAGAAGTTTTTAGATAGCAATAGTGGCAGCAGTAAGTAGGATGCCAAGGATTGAATAAATGTGGGATTCATGCTGGAGCCTGAATAGACAGAGGACTTAGTGAGTGACTGGATGTCAGAGCATCAAGGGTGATCTGCCAGCATTCTGGTCTAAGTGAGAGCATGGATGGAGTTGCTATTAATTGAGATGAGGAAGACTAGAAGAGGAAGAGATTGGGCAGTGGTAGATGATCAAGGATGGCTTTTGATATAAGTTTATGATCTTGTAAGACATGTAGCTGGAGATGTCATTTTGGCACTTGGATTGAGAATAGATATAGGCTGGGTATATAAATGGAAGACTTCTTGGCAAATGGATAGTATTTCAAGCTATACGAGTGAATGAAAGAATCTAGCATTGGCTTGTGGAAGCATCAATCCATCTCTGCCTTCATCCTCGCATGATGTTCTTCCTTTGCATGTGTCTGTGTCAAAATGCCCCTTCTTAAAAGGACACCAATCCTATTGGATTAGAATCCCAATGACCTCATTTTAACTTGATTACCTTTGTAAAGACCCTATCTCCAAATAAGGCCACATTATAGAACACTGACTGAATCAAGGGAGAATAAAGTCCCAACAGCAAGTTCACAGGGTGCCTGTTAAGCTCAGAGCTAATCTTCTCTTCTCTGGAGACTCTGAATGATGTTTTAGAAATTTTTTCTGTAGGTAACTCCAGTTCTGATATCAATTCCCATGTGCGGGTTTTCCAACACCACCAAGCAATTCTCCAACATCAGCTGGAAGTCCTACAGTTCGACTCCATTCTGACACTATCTACCTGGAGGTAGTATCAGATCCCACAAGTTAAGGCCTCAGTCCCACAGGAAAGTCCCCCACTTTAGATGCCAATCACAAGTCCATGTTGTTAACTGTAAATCGGAAATCTCCATGACACCCTTCTTGGGGTTAATTAATTTGCTACAGCAGCTCACAGAGCTCAGAGAAACATTTTACTTACTAGATGACCAGTTTATTATAAAAGGATATAACTCAGGAACAGCCAGATGGAAGAGATAAGTAAGGCAAGGTATGGGGAGTGGACGCAGAGCTTCCAAGCTCTCTGAACAAGCCACTCTCCCCAAATCTTCATGTGTTCACCAGCCCAGAAGCTCTTAGATCCCTGTCTTTTGGGGTTTTTACAGTGGCTTCATTACATAGGCACGGTTGATTAAATCATTGGCCACCAGTGCTTGAACTCAATGTCCAGCCCCTCCACTCTCCCGAGGTGGGACTGAAAGTTCTAACCCTCTCATCACAATGTTGGCTTCATTGGCAACCATCCCCCATCCTTAGGTTTCCTGGGGCTTTCCAAAAGTCACCAGCATAACAAAAGACACCTTTTCTGCTCTCCTTACTTAGGAAATTTCAGGGGTTTTAGGAGCTCTGGGCCAGGAATGGGGACAAAAAGCAAATACATATTCCTTATTATAAATCACAGTACCACAATAACATAGTCACATGGTTCAAAATTAAAAAGTGAAAAGCTCCCTTCCTGTCTCTCCCCTAGTCATCCAGTTCCCCTCTCCATGGGTACCTCTGTCATTCTTTTATTTTGTATCCTTCCAAAGATATGTTAGGCTTATATAAGTATTTATAAGAAAATGTGAATATGTATTTCCCTCGTTTATAAGAGGTGGCATGTTACAAACACAGTTTTGTGCCTTATTTTTCCCTAAATAAAATATTTCAAGTTATCTCCATACCAATATACAAACAACTTCCTTATTCTTGTTTATAGCTGAATTATATTCCATTTTCTGGATATAATTTATCTAATCAGTCCTCAGTTGATGAGCACTTAGGTTCCTTCTACTTTCCTAGTAGAAAATATTCTGTCATGAGGATACCTTTGTGTTATTCGAATGTGATCAAGTTTATCCATAGGATAAATTCCTAATAGCAGAATTACTAGGTCAAAAGATGGTGAGCTTTTAATTTTGATGGATATTGCCAAATTGCATTTTGTATGGGTTTCAGCAAATTGAACCTACGCAGTCCAAGTGTAAGTTGGACACCTTAAATCATGTAAGATTTTTCTCCAATCTTATTTCAGCCTTAAAGATAACTTGAAAAAAAAGGGAAACTTTAATCTAATTCTTAAATTATTTAAATAAACTTGAATTTAATGAGAATTAAATAAATAAAATCATAAAGCAAATTTGTTCAGCATAGATAACATTCCAAATATTGACTTTTTCCTTCCCTCTGGTGTATATTAAATTACATGTAGCCAGCCAATTTCTTTTTGGTGTTATTATAAAAAGATAAACAAATCCTTAAGTAAAATTTTAAAAAGGACTCCATGAAGGAGTCATTTAAATTAGGATTAAATTTGTGAATTTTGATATGGAATAAAAGTATATTTTGTTGTTTGTTTTTTTCTGATAGTCTATATAAAACATTATATTGTAAAATAAGTAATGTTAAGAAAAAAAACAGGGAGAGAATTACTTAACAGTTCACTTTATCCTACTCATATGAAAGTAAGAACTTTGTTGCAACTTTCACTCCTTATGAAAGAAAAACGATTTCAGGGAGCACATTTCTATGACCAGAGTCAGCAGTGAAAGATTAACCACAGAAGCAGGATCACTGTCCTGTGACTGAGGATGAGAAAAGGAGGACTGATATTTGGAGTGTCCGGGAGAAAAGATGTATTGATGCTTAAAGGAAGAGTTTTGCAATATCTGATAATGTGATTTTTTTTTATCTGGAGTGAAGTAAAGAACCCCTTATCGCCCACCCAACTTTGTTTTCCTTTGACAATATTTAAAAGGAAGTGGATTTTGCTCGATTTGACCCAGGTGGGTGAAAGGGAAGAGAACAAATGACCAGAAATTATGTTAGCTAAGACTTGTGGGCTCCTGCCTGCAGACTTGTATGGAAAAGTTATTTTTTTTAAATAGGCTTAAAAAAAAAAAAGTAAGATACTAGACTAAGCACAAATTCCAAACAAATAAGGTCAGTAGGTCTCTCTGAACCTAATTCACTAAAGTTTGACCAGATCAACCTTCTGAATCAGCTCTTCTTGAAAAAAGTATTTAAAACTCTATCTAGGCTTGGAAGCCTGGCCTGCTGAGCAACACACTACAGCATAAAGCACACGGGGGTGAGCTTATCCTCTGACTTATTGCCTGTCTTTGGCCGAGTCATTCGCTGACTGTAATTCTGGCCACTTGCAGAATCAACACAAAGGAACCCCACATTCTTCTCATCTCAGGGAGGATTTTACAGAGCTAGGCCTTAAAATTAGTTTAAGTTAGTCTAAAATACTCAGCACAAGTTTCTGACCGTATGATCATATATTTACTGACAGGACACACTTAACTTTGTCCATTTTGTGTGAGAGTATGTGGAACCTGTTTGTGGATTCAATGTATTTTAGTATATTTAAATTCATGATTTTTTTTTCCTGATAAATTGATAGGTTACTGTGAATAAAAAACTAATTTCTTCCTCTTCAACAAAATCTCAGCCTCAAGATCAAAAGAATTCCTCTCTGTTAAAAATGATTCCATTTAAACATCATTCATTAACTCCATGGAATTGATAGAGTTTAACACTTTATTTGCTACTCAGGTCACATTCGTTTTTTCATGGAAGAGCAAAAAAAATGAATGAATATTCACACTTAACTTTCAGCTTCAGGCTAAAATGTATTATGCACCGTATTTTGGTTTTTAAAAATAATCACCTTGTCACAGTTCAATGGCAAAGTGAAGTCAACTCTGTCAACAGAGACAATTTGAGGGGAAAAAACAGTCTTCACCCCCTTGAGTATCATTTCATTTGAATGCTCCTGATTTTCTACCTGCTGCTTTTTTGGGAATGCTCCATGGGACAGTATAATGAACTCTAAAATACCACACACGGAAAGCTCATCTTTGCTGACAGCACAGAGCTGACAAGTACGGATGTTCTCATACATTGTCCCTATTTGAACACTATATTTTATGTACATAAAATGCATGTCTAGAAGGTTCCTTTTAAACTCCACAGGCACAGAAAAAACCTGGATCCCCATATGTCTACCAATGTATTGCATGAATATATTAACACCATCACATCACCAACTGCTTTCATTGTTTTCCTGTAAATGGAATCGTAGTCAGGATATACATCACTTTCAATGTATTTTTCAACATATCCCAGAAGAAAGCAAAAGCGTTTGTTAGAAAATGCTTAGATGGAAAAATAAAAGTAGTAGACATTATCTATGATAGAAGATATTGGCAATTGAATGCAGCTGACAATTTTTTTGATAGGGAGGGGAGATGGGGTTGTAGAGGAGGTTTGGATTCTATTATTTTAAAACTTATTCTCAAAGAAAGGCCAAAATGCTTTCCACAATTTTGTGTTGATTCTTTAGAGGCCAGGTACTTTTCAATTGACCTCTGTCTAAAGCAGATGAAAAGTAAATGAAGATTATTTCTTAAGAAAATCAAGATGTCTTTAATGGCTAGAGTGGTTCAGCTTTCCTGCCTTTCATTATTATTGTTTTTATTTTAATAGAGATCAAAACCTTTGTCTGAAGAATTGATACTACTCTGGCATATTTTCAGATATTGCATAGCAAATACGAGTAAGTAAATCAGTGAATGAGTGCATGAAGACAGATAAGGGAATCCTAAGGTCCTACAAATGACAGAAAAAGATTATTCCTCATATGAGTATTGATACAATTAATATAGGTTTTTCTTTAATATTGTATTTTTTGCCCTGGTCTGGGCACCCTGTGACAGTTGCTTAAGCTCTCAGAGCCTGGGGTGACCATGACCACAGGAATAATGTTGTCCAGGTCCCATCTTCTGATAATGATGTTCTGAGGTCATATGAGATTTATAGAGACTTTGAGGTCCTTAGGAGAAAAGCTTAACATGAATTCAAGTGGCAGTCACTGCCAAGAATACATTCCACCCAAGAAGATTTTTGGTTTGATACTCGAGTTTCAGGAGAAAAAGTTAAGAAAAACTCATATTATGAGAGCAGGCAAAAGCCAGCAGTAGTTCAAAATGGTTGATCCAAGAAAGAAATTGAATTGAGCCGTGGTAAATGAGCAGAGTAAGGCTAACTTCAGTGAAATTCATACAGGTCAAAGACAGCTTTGTAGACAAAAGTCCCAAGCTGACTGTGTTCTGCAGCTCACCATGAATTTTTTGTTGCAGAATCCCATACATGTGGACCTACATTTCTAAGAGATTGTAATAAAAGCCACCAAAGCAAGTGTGGGCAACTCTGCAAATTAGTAAGTGTGTCTATAGATAGCTCCATAAATGCCAAATAAATACACATGTGAGAGACATATGTAGTTTGTGATTATTTTAAATTCCATTTTACAAACTGATAAACTTTCTGGACAGAGTGAGAAAGATACGCAGGTAGTACAATATTGTCAATGTAAGAAGGGTTAATGAACTAAGAGTATTTTTGTCATGGTTTAAAATGGCCAACAGTTACACATCTTTTAACAAAATCCAGTTAGGTGGTCAATTATAGACTTGGCTCATTTTTTTCATATCATGTCTCCTTTTTCTTCTAAGGTGGTTTATTAGCAGGACAAACTTCTTGTGGTCATTGAGAACAAAGGAAGTGAAAGTCGTATCTCATTATGTGCCTTGAGTCTCCATGCCCTTCCACCCCCTCGACTTTGCTCATGAAGCACCTTGGATGTACCTCCATCATGGCACTGACAACACTGATTGAGATTGTGTATTTACAGCCCTTCTCCTAGAGGACAAGGGTTTCCTTCTCGCTATCGCTAGTGTCTGGGGATTAAGTCACTTTTACGGAATAGAACTGAATGTCGTCCGTGTGCTCAAAGAAATAGCGCTAAGCAGGTGTTCTTAAAAGGAAGGGCATGCAACTGTAGTCACAGCTTAGGAGAGCAGGCATAGACATCACTAAACTACTAGGGTAACTATGGTCTGCATTAATAAATACAGATCAATGAAAGGTAATGGTACAGCTGGACTGGTAAGGCCACATTTGGAGTAATGCGTTTTGGAAGGTCTTTAGTGTAAAATGTAATTGGAGAAAGGTTTAAGGAAACTGGAAAAGTTCAAGCTAGAGAAGCCTTTTGGGGGCATTACCTTTCTTTTGATTTTGTCAGTTTCTTATGAAGCAAGATTATATTTGTTTTTTGTGACTCCAGAGGAAAGAATTAAATGAATAATGATAGATAAAGCACACATTTAGCTGTATATTAAAAAAATATATTTTTCATTGTTTTAGCATTATAAATCAAAATAAGTACATAATTCTATCTACCATTACCATTTTATAAATGTAACAGTGTTTTCACAATAAAATAGAGTAGACATAGTCTCATAATAGAGGATAGTCTCTTAATATTAATAAATTTAACTTTAAGAAAAACCCAGAACATCATTCTTATTTCTCTCAATTTCTCATAGGCCAATAAAAACATAGTGAATTGCCCCTGATCTAAGGACTGCTTTTGGGAGCCATTGGCCTCAATTACATTCCTCTTTCTTCTCTGAGTCTTTAATTCCATGAATTCAATAAAAGGCAAAGGACAAATGTTGGTAGTAATTTTAAATCAAAGGTTTAAATCAAATATTTTTTTAAATCTAAGATTTAAAAATTAGAGTGTGAAAACATTTTTAATCCCTTATTAATGGCTAAACAAAACATTAATCCCTCAAGAACTAGAAGAGAAAGGTAGGGTTGAAACATTTTTCTCACTTGCTTTAAAGCCCTCTAAGATGCATCCGGATATTTCTTCTCTTTGCATTAGGCTCAAACTAGATGTTGGTGCAAATTGGTTAGTAAAATGGACTTTTCTGCTTTCTCATTTCCTCTCCATTCTTTTGATGAGCCGACTGGTTTAAAATATCAAGAACTGTAATGATAGGCCATAATTTATATGTGAGCATTAGCAAACTCTAAATGAATGGTCCTAAGAATTGAAGAATTTAGTCAGTATTTTTCAAACATCCCATAGCTTTTTTCACCTTAAAGAAGGGTGAAGCTACATGGAGATTTAATATCTTCTTCCACTGGAAAGTAGCCACCTTTCTATCCAATTGGAACTCAAAGAAAATGTATTTAATTTATTATTTCAATTTACAGAAGTGCATCCATAGCCCAAACCTCAGTGTAATACAGAGGATATATTTCATTTCAGTAAAACTAAACTGAATCAATATTTGAAGGACCTGGAACTGTATGGAGGTCAACAGACTCTGGATCAGTTGAACTACCTAGCATATCTGAGTGTGTGTGTGTGTGTGTGTGTGTGTGTGTGAGTGTGTGTGTGTGTGTGTGTGAGTGAATGTCTGAGTATGTGTACGTTACTCATTGCCCTGCATTTTTTTAAAATTAATTAATTAATTAATTTATGGCTGTGTTGGGTCTTCGTTTCTGTGCGAGGGCTTTCTCTAGTTGCGGCGAGTGGGGGCCACTCTTCATCGCGGTGCGCGGGCCTCTCACTGTCGTGGCCTCTCTTGTTGCGGAGCACAGGCTCCAGACGCGCAGGCTCAGCAATTGTGGCTCACGGGCCCAGTTGCTCTGCGGCATGTGGGATCTTCCCAGACCAGGGCTCGAACCCGCATCCCCTGCATTGGCAGGCAGATTCTCAACCACTGCGCCACCAGGGAAGCCCCAGGATTTCCATTTCTTATAGAGCTCTCTAGGTACTACGTGAAGAATAGACTAATGTGAAAATGGTAGAGAAAAAAGAGAGAGAGAGAGAGAGACTAGTATGAAGCCTATAGAAGTAGAGAAAAAACAAGATGACGAGAGCTGGGAGGGCAATGATGGAAAAATGAGAAACAGTTTGAGTCGGAATACATTTTGCCCAACAGGACCTGCTGACAGAGTAAGTGATGAATATGAAGGAAAGAGAAGTAACAACAATGAAGTTTTGATTTTTGATCCTAACAATTCCGTAAATGGTGGTGGTCTCATACTGATATGTAAAAGGCTTGAGGAAGAGAGGATTGGGGGTGGGTGATTGGGTAATTAGACACTTTTGCTTTTTCCTCCTCTTAATATATTATCATTATTATAGTATTCAAATAAATACTGATTAAGAAATTGCTAGGATCCAGGCTCTGTGATAAGTGTTGGGAATATAAAGTCAAAATAAAACCATTGTTTATGCAAAGAAAACAAAAACAAAACTAGAAATTGTAGTATGACATAACTTGTACTATCATAAGTATATGAAGAGGATATTTGAGCAGCAGAGAGTAAAGAATTTATATGAGTTTGAGAGATTATCAAGTATCTCCAATAAAGATGAAACTGGAGCTGTGTTTTAAAAGATGAGTTGAAATTAACAAGAATAACAACTCGTAGGAGAGACAGAAGGATGCTGGGGATGTGTAGAAGTGTATGGGCAAATGCACAGAGAAATAAAGTACAATTGTTTGGAAAACTAGAAGCTCACAGGATGAAAGGTCTATGCTGAATATTGGCAAATGAAGAGCTGAAATGCTAAGCAGGGACAAGATCATAAAGAGTTTTGTCTAGGGCTTCCTTGGTGGCGCAGTGGTTGAGAATCTGCCTGCCAATGCAGGGGATGCGGGTTCGAGCCCTGGTCTGGGAAGATCCCACATGCCGCGGAGCAACTGGGCCCGTGAGCCACAACTACTGAGCCTGCGCGTCTGGAGCCTGTGCTCCGCAACAAGAGAGGCCATGACAGTGAGAGGCCCGCGCACCGCGATGAAGAGTGGCCCCCGCTGGCCGCAACTGGAGAAAGCCCTCGCACAGAAACGAAGACCCAACACAGCCAAAAATAATAAAAAATATTTTAAAAAAATTAAAAAATTAAAAAAAAAGAGTTTTGTCTAGAGAGACAGGAGTTTGATTTTTACTGCAATCTATAAAAACGCATAACAGGATTTAAATCAGGGGGAAACAGTATGATTAGGTAACTTGAGGAGGATGAAGCTAAAGTCAGATAATACAAAAAGAAGGCTTTTACATTAATCAAGGATGGAAATGGTGAGATCCTAAAATAAGGCCCTGATAGCAGGGATTGGGAAAAAGGAAATTAAGTTCCCACTCTGTTTAGGAAAATAGGCACTGTAAGGTGGGTGCTCTGTGAGAGACGCAGATTATATCCATCAGTGGGCATTGAGAGTGCAAGCAGATCACACTTCAGATCCATTTTATGCCCGGTCAGGAGGTACTTAAAGAGGTCCAATCATAACTACCTAAACAGATCACTTGCCTAGCTCTAGACTTCTCTAACTTAGATTCTTCCTGAGTCCCAGACACTTTACGCTTTGGGCTCTTAGGTCCTGATTTCTGCTATAATACGCTGTCTGATCTTCATTTTTCCTTTGACCTGTACACTTCCTGCTGCTCCATCACAAGGAGTGTGTGGTAGAGTCAAGAACAGTGCCAGAGCTGTGGCGAACCTGTGTCCCCTGCATTGGCAGGCAGACTCTCAACCACCGTGCCACCAGGGAAGCCCCTGCCCTGCATATTTTAAAGTGACACACCTAGGGGTGTTATTATCTGAGTGCACAAAAGTGCCTATGAAATCTGATACATCACCAACCCTAGTCCTCCCCTCCATCATCTCACAGGTAGTTAGCCGGCTCTTTGAAGTGGAATCATTCATTTCAGGGTGTTACTCTCCACTTTCTGGAATGAACAATTCTTACATTTAAAACAATTAGTTTCAATCTGGTTTGCAGGCTGAAGTGGTTTATTGGAACCTTGTAAATAAAGTTTTATGTTTCTTTAAAACCTTCCTTTAGAAGAGGCCATGCTACTGAAAAAAATCTTTTTCCATGAAGTTTTAGGAATTTGAATAGCAGCTGTATCACTCAATACCGTTGTTTAAACATCTCCAAAACCTGGGTTTCTGTTATCCACTAGGTTAATCTTGTTTCTATTTTCAAAGTAATAAGTACTTTTTTATGGTCATCACAAAAGTAACGCAATGATGCCAGCAGAAAAAGATAATCAGTGTTACAGAGGATCACCCCAAAGCAACCACTGATATGAATCTCCTTGCCAAGTTAAGCCAAACATATAGCTCTAAATGGGTTCTCTATAAACAGAGACATTCTGAGGTCTAACTTATGTTTATTAACTTCAAGATCAGTCCTCTACCATGGTGTCCTGTTTGTGTGTGTGTGTGTTTATTTTGGTTTTTGTTCCCTCTCCTCCAAGTTCTTCTCAAAACCTTTCGTATTCTCAGCAGTTTTTTGGTTTTTTTTTTCCTTTCTTTTTTAGACTCAGAATCAGAGTTGTACCATAGCACTCAGGAGGACAGTGAAAATATCTCACTGGAGTTCAGGGACATGATCAAAGTGGTCTACATAAAAGTTAGTGAAAAGCATGAGGTAGTCCAGAGGAAGTTTCCATGCCTCCTTCATGGCTTGGCGCTGGAGTTTTGCGATAGTCATCCAGAATAGGATTAGCAAAAATGAAATTGTCTCCAACCGAAAGGTGTATATACTTACTTTCACCTTTTGTTAAAACTCATTACTTCCTGATATTTGCTGAGATGTAGCCAAGCTGTTTGAAATGCTAACCAAAATAATGTGCTAAATCCTTACTAACTAAAAAGTCCCCCAGACACAGTCACATCCAGAATAAGATTTTACTGCAAAGTCATTTCTAGAGATTTATTTGGGACTAAAAATGGAATATTCTAATAACATATTACTAAAATTATCATTTAAAACTAATATTTCCCTTTTGAGAGTACTCTGGAATTCTGGACATTTTAGCTGACCTATGTCATTTTCTCTTCAGTTTAGGGAATTTTCTGAGATTTGAGGCACAAGTTCTGATAGCAGATGCTAGTTTATGTTTTCAAGGCAGAAATTTTGATATTTCAGGATAATTTTTTTTTAATCCCTAATCACTTCCATGCTCATTTGATCTTAGACTCTAAATAGACTCTAGCTCAATCAATGAGCCTTAGACCATAAGAACAAGCGGAATATTCAATCTGCAAAGGCAGAGAGGAATGGAGAGACTGATGAAGAGGTTATGAGGGGTTCATTTATCAGCAGAGAAGGAGAAGAATGAGGCACTGTCTGGGGAAGGTACTAGATAACTACCATTGAGGGGCTAGCAGAAACACTCTTGAAATATTCTAGAAGCATTTTGTTCTTGTACACAAAATAAGACTCTCTATGACAGAGTCACTTCCATGGCCTTTACTTGCACATAAAAATTGAAATTCCAAAGGCATTTTCCCTTATTTCTATTATTTCTAAATTATAATCTGATATGCTAGGAAAGAAATTAAAATACAACTATTCTATCTAATTTTAATTAATGTACTCATTCAACAAATATCTAACTTTTCTCTCTCCCAAAGATTATCTTTTCATGTATGGGAATATTTAAGTGGATTATAATTTTTCTTTTACCTATAAAATGATTGATTACCAAAGGTTGTTCATTTCTTTGGAGTTGTGAATCCATTTGAAAAGCCCAACAAAATGTTTGGCCCCTACCCTAGATAAAAGGTCAAACACACATACAATTTCAGAAACAATTTTATGGGCTTCACAAAATGCTTCGAGTTCATCCATGAATGCTTAAGGAGCCCTAGATTAGAATAAGATAAAATTGTAGCTTAGGTGACAGCTTACTATGACTGAAAGAGGTTTTGTGTTGGTGCCTTGGAAGTAAAAAATAGCTGATAAGGTCCTCAATCCTGGTTGTAATCTTTAAAAATGACGTACTTTATGGGCCTATGAATGTTCAGGATTTTTGGAGTTTCACCAACTTCAATTTTAAAGTGAAACTTTTTCATTGCTATCCTTTGCTGCATTTATTTGAGACGTGAGAATAATTACCAGTGTGCTTTCCAAATGGAATCCAAGTTAATTTCTACTAGTGGCAGGATGTGCAATATCATATGTAAACAAAAAAGACTACCTAATTAAAAGATTTCTGAAGGAGATTTCAATTTTCTACATGTTGGTGTAATACGTCTCAATCGAGGCAGCTTACCTCATTGCCAAGTTTCTGTCATTTGGCAGGTTGTTCCAGCATTTAAATTCAAATATTCAATGAAAAGAGCTTTGCAGAAAATGACATTTTTCTGAATGAACAGTCTTACCTGCCATCCATGTATGAAACAAACTATTGCCCCACCCCAGTTATCACAGGACAGCCATTCAGCCAGTCATTAAATACTGACTCAATGCTTGCTACGTGCTAGACATCCAAGTACAGTGTACAATCTTTGTTTTAAAGGGCTGTGACCTACTGCAGGGGCAACTAGGATTTAGTGTGATGAATGTTATTATGGAGAAATATGGAATCAAATCTAGTCCCTCATTCAGGCGTGGATGTTAGGGAAGATTTATTGATCCCATTCATGTCTAAATGTAAACGTAAAGATGAGTAGAACATAGTATGAGCAAGGCAAAGGTATTTGGGAAAATGAGGATGGGAATGGAAAAGTTGCTCTGGGACCTAAGAGGAAGATATAATAGGCACAGAGTACAGAGAGCTAAGGATTTTGATCCCAAGAACAATGTGAAACTAGTGCAGAATTTTAAGCAGAAAGACACGCACTGTTTGGAAGTTTAGAAACATCACTCTGGCTGCGGTAGAAAATAGAAAGTTAGATGCCAGTGAAAAATTGTAGGTGAAAGATATGGGTGACTTGAGTAAAGGTAGCAAATGTACAAGAGTGGAGTATTGAATAATTTGTCAGAATTAACAGTTGAATGATTTTGGAGAGAGAGCAAAGAGTAAAAAGTGATTCCCTCTTTTCTGTCTTATGTAAGTCGGTAAATAGCGGAACAATTTACGAGTGACATGCTAAAAGAAGAAGGTTTTGGAAGAAAAAAGGTGAGTTCAGTTTGAAGTATGTTGAGTTGTAGTTGAATATGGAAAATCTAGGTAGAGATGCCCAGTTAGTAGTTAAATATTTGGATTTGATGTTGTTGGTAATACCTAGGCTATAAATATAGGTATGGGTGTTATTCATGCACACAGCCCAATGAAATGATAAAAGACAATGAGATTAACCAGGAAGGATGGAAAGAGAGAGGGGCGGAGAGAGAGAGAGAGAAGAGAGAGAGAGAGAGAAAGAGGGAGAAATTTAGAGGGAAAAAAGGACGGGAATGGAAGGGAAGGGAAAAGATGGATGAAATGCAGATTCAAAGACAGAGTTCTATAGAAACCATTCCTATAGGGGATGGTTGAGAAAACAAATTTAAAAAAGAAGGCTTAGAAGAAGCAGCCAGAAAATAAATAAAAACCCAGTTGTCCAGATGCCATGAAAAATGAGTATTTCAAGAAGGCAAGAATTACCAGCAGAGCTATATCCTATAGAGACGTCTCATCCCAATTAAAATAAGCATTAAAAGAAATCACTGAATTTATTGATGAATGTCATGAATATGCCCGACAAACATGAGCTTTTGAGAACAATCCTAATGAAGGTGAATGCAGAAGCGGAAGTATTGTGGATTGAGAAATGAAGTGAAGGCTGTGAATGGAAACTGCTCTCCAAGTAGTTGGCTGTTAAGTGGAAGGCAGACAATACCAGAAAAATGTTCACTTAAAAAAATATCTTCCATCATTTGCTCAAAAAAGTTGTATTTTTTCATATATGTAAAGCAAATTGATAACAATGGTGTTATTATTGCGAAACTAAAGTCCCAAATATAGGTCTGAGATTTACTAGGCCTTGTGTATTATATTTTCCTTTCCTTGTTAGGAAAATCAGGAAGTTTACAATCCCTGTGAATACGATTTGGCTTTTATTTTCATGTGTAATGTCAAGATTGGGTACAAGAGTCAGAGACAGATAAAAGGGAGAAGAGAAACCCAAGCATATTTCTCTTGGGTGTCGATCAGCTGAGGTCCTCCCTAAAGGATAAAGGTAAGCATATTAAAATGAAAGTGCCTGCTGTATTTTAATTATTATTTCACAATGTGAGATCACTGGCTTGAAGGCCTGGCCAACTGAGCATAAGCCCTTGAAACAGTCAAAAGGCTCAGGGTAAGAAAGTGGGTTCAAGTGTGACAAAATCTCCCTGTCCCATTGGGTTCCAGTGATCAGAACCATGGTAGGTTAGAGCAGCCGACCACGATAAAGGTCAGCAGAATCTGGGTTCCTATGTATTTCTGCAGCATCCACCATTAGTTTATGCAGAAAAGTGCATAGTAAATTTACACAGCACAAAAATTCTGATCATCATGGTCTTTAATGTTTGTTAGTAAAATGATGGACTGAATTCTGCACCCAGTACTGACCTCATGCTGTAAATGTGTAAGTTGATGAGCTAAGAAATTTGTCAAATTCATGGTAATTATTTTTCAGCTTATAGCAATTTTAATTCATTGGTCACCTCATTGAGTGCACCATACCATGCTATGACAGCAAAAAACTATTTAAGATAATTAGGTAAAAATTCTTTGATCATTTGCATTCAAATAAGGGAAGTGATCTAAAATATTTTGAAAACTCTTTTCAATGTAATTAATTGAATTAGTATCTAAATCATATTTTCTTGTGCTTTTTGTTTCACAAAATCATCTAACATATATCATTATAGTGGCATTTGTTATCTCTTTTTTATAGCTAGGGTTTTTTTGTGGGTTTGTGTGTGTGTGTGTGTGTGTGTGTGTGTGTGTAAGTATATGGGCTGAAGCTGTGGTAGAAGGGTTAAGAACTTGGGATCTGGAATCAGACAATCAGTTCTGCTATGGGCTAGCTGGGTAGTCTTGAGTGAATTACTACATCCCTCCGTGCCTCGGTTTCCTCATCTGTAAAAAGATGATAGGAATGGTACTTATTGCCTTGAGATGTTGTGAGGATTAAATGAGATAACTCAAACCTTGATATAGTAAGCATTCAAGAAGTGTTAGCTCATTTTGGCCTTTGATGATTTCTCATCCTGCAAAGTTGAAAGACACAAGGAAAAACTGGTTGGTTAGACTTGAGTTGTTAGTTAGGAACCAATGGTTGGACAAGAACTGAAAATATCTCAAAATCCAGACCTTCTGGGTCTTTTCCTGCAGATAACAGAAGTACAAATGCTGTAAGGTCTACAGCAAAAACACTAACATTCTGGGTCAGTGAAGGACTCCAGTCTCAGGTTTTCAACTAACCTTGATGAAGAAAAACCTGGCCCGCTCCTCCCTAATTAAATAAAGCTCGCAGTGGATTTATCTGGCAACCGATGCCTTAGGTACAGACATAGGAACCTTCCTTAGGGACCAAGAAGCACCTAGTTATAAATAATATTAAAAACAAAACAAAACAAAATTGGGGATTGTAGGAATTTAGAAATACAAATAAATAAGAAAGAGATTTAAATTACCATAGGAGAATAAAATTTCATCACAAAGTGATCCCTACTACTAATATTCTGGTATAAAGTGTGTGTATGTGCAAATTTACATTTACAAAAATAAGATCACATGGGTCATATTACCTTATAATCTATTTTTATTTCACTAAATAATATAGTCAATTTTCCTGGATATTTATATTCCATGGTATATTTATGCAGCATCCTTATAAATAGTTGCCTATGTTTAAAGCATACATCATAATTTATTTAACCACCCTATTATTGAATATCTGGTTTGTTTCTATACTTTCATTACTATAAATAGCACTGTGATGAACATCTGGGCCTACTAAATGTTAGTGTGTGTGGATGTACGTGTGTATTTGTATACACACACACGTTTACACACACATATTTCAGGTTCTCTTACATAAAGATGTTCTCTAATCTCTTTCTCCCTCTCAAATGTTAAATATTTTCATTGCATCATACCTTAAAGGTAATATAAAAGATGATGAAGCTAGAAATAAAAATGAGTTATAGGAAATAATAGCATTTAGGGGAATTCCCTGGTTGTCCAGTGGTTAGGACTCCACTCTCACTGCCTGGGTTCAATCCCTGGTTGGGGAACAGAGGTCCTGCAAGCCGCCCGGCACATCCAAAAAAAAAAAAATATTACAGCATTTACACATTATTTAGACAGTTGCTAAAAGGAACATTGAAAACATTACTTTAAAGGCCCACTTTGAGCACACAGTAAGAGCCAATACAAGACCCAGATAACAATTTTATATAAAGATGCCACATATACAGGCCATATCTATGCATATACACTGTGTGTGTGTGTGTGTGTGTGTGTGTGTGTGTGTGTGTGTGTGTGTGCGCGCGCGCGCGCGTGCACTGCTCCCTTGGGAGGAAGTGATCACATTCAATGGCTGGTGGCCCAGCTTGGAGACTGCCTCCTGTCCATCCCGCCCCAGAAGCCAGAGGGACTTCAGCTTCATTTTCAGAAGAATGTGGGTGGTGCCATGTTCCGCCTAAACTGGACAGAGTCTGGGTGTCCGTGTGCAATTTCACAGGTGTCTCTGACCTTGAGTATTCATCTGAGTGCCATATCTGACCTATTCAGTATACCTCTGTCGCGTGGCTGGCTTGTTAATCCACAGAGTCCTGGGGCCGTGAGTGCAGTTGGGAAACTGAGTTACAACCAGCTGGCAGAGATGATCACCACCTGCAGGCAGTCCAGCGACAACAGCCTCGTGACAGAAAGCCCGACGTCAGAGCAGTCCGTGGACATGACAGCGGCCAGCTGACCACCACGGTCTGTGTGTGCTAATGGCCACCACAGTCTGTGTGAGCTAATGGCAGCTGCCAGCGAAGGCAGACTTAGCATCTTTTCCCAAAACAACCATTTTAGCACCATGATTAAACACAGGAGTCACGTGCACCTACTTGTCACCAACCAGGGCTTTCTCTGGGAGGAGCAAGTGGTGTGGGAGAGCACGAACGATGTGGATGAAGACAGCTGCTTCTGATGACCCCTAAGTCATCCCCGGCGCAAGGGCCGCGGAGCAGAAGGTGGGAGGGCTCCCTAGAAAAGCAGCGTCAGGTGGACCAGGATTACCTGATCGCCTTGTCCCTGCAGCTGCAGCAGTAGCCACCAAGCACGTTGGGTCTCAGCGACTCGGCACTGGCCCGGCAACTTCAGCGAGAGAAGTACCAACAGCAACAAGCGGTCCAGCCTGTGGCAACGCAGGACCTAGCGCTGGGGGCGTAGTGGGGAGGAGCCACCTCTGGACGTGCAGCTGGAGAGCCAGGGCTGCAGCAAGAGTCACCTGTAGCCCTACCCAGTGCTAAGCTTCCTCTTTCAAAGGCTGTGGCTACTTCCCGCAGCTCAACTTGCTTGCTTCCCCAGCTCAACTCCTGAGATGTGTTCCTCCTGAAAGAACAATAAAAGAATCTCTGCATAATCTGATATTAACTTCGTCATGGCTTCGATTGAAGGAGATGTAAAAATTGGCAATTTTGAATTTCATTATTATGAAGTTTGGTTACTCTTCCTAGATCCTGTTGGTTATATTTTAGTATTGAATGTTAAAAACAATTTCAATAGGAATAGTGGTAATGACTGTCTATAAAAATGTTGTTCAAAATTTAATCAATTTCAACAAAAGTGTTCACAAATATATACTTGAGACTACCATCAACAAAATTTCAGAGACCAGATACTTCTTGTGTGTGTGTGTGTGTTTTAATCCATGAGAAGATTTAGTCTGGTCTGCCTGACATAAGGGTGATAGGTTTCTATCTCTTAGTCTAATTAACACCTTTAATCTTTTTTTAATGGTTAGGCATTCTCTCTTTGGTTTTGAGGCATGCTAAAGATAAAAGCACGGGAGGCTGGAGGTTAATCCTTCCTGTTCTTTATTTCTTAATTTCTGCCACGGGGACTCCCTTTCCATCATGGCTATTTATTCAGGAACCCTGATGATATGCTTTCAGTAAGAGATGGTTTAGAACTACCACCCAATATTACTATATATTAAGTTATAGGGCCTGTAATTAATAACTGCTAAATGAACACAACTCCAATTTCTTATATATCTTTTTTATTATTGTGCCTGAGAAAGTAATCAAATTAATGCTTTTAGAATTAATGTTGAGCCTAAGTAGAACTATTCCTAGAATCATTCTAGCAAAATGGTTACAAGAATGGTAAACAACCCCAGATTTTGTTAATCAAGGATGTTACAGATTAATACAAGCTTATTGATGATGATTTGCTTCTTCTCACTAATATAAAGAATATTGACTTTCCTATGGTATCAATAATAAAATACATTAAACTTTGGCATTCAACAAATCATAGAGATTTGATTTTTCATCTTAGAACTAAGATTTTTTTAATGTCCTAATATGTCTTACATAAGATAAAATGTTGTAACCATTTGCCCCAGTAGCAATTTTTTTTTAGAATTTTGGAAAATATACTGAAATTTTATGTGTAAAAATGGACTCTCGTTCAAAATTGACCATTTGGAATTTTCAGCAAACTACAGATTTGTAAGCGTTTTGAAATTAATAGATTTGTATGACTTGAGATTTCAGCTCAGACTAATATATTTTAGTAC
Source organism: Eubalaena glacialis (assembly GCF_028564815.1). NCBI lineage: Eukaryota > Metazoa > Chordata > Mammalia > Artiodactyla > Balaenidae > Eubalaena > Eubalaena glacialis. The sequence goes on along the minus strand of NC_083732.1, from coordinate 10,757,882 downwards.
ATTAAATATTAAATATGTAAACATATATATATCTTCAACCAATTTTGTTTTAATTGAGCCAACATGCCATATCTTCAGCATTGTAACTGAGGAGGAACTTGTCAAAATATGACTTGTTTTCTTTAAAAAAAAGTAGAATTAAAATAGTCTCAATTTGACAAGGATTATTCAATATTCTTTTATTATGCACATGCACACACACACACACACACACATGCACACACACAAACATACACACATTCCCAAGATCTCTAAATAACTTTAGGTAGAAAAACTCAGAGGTCAAAAGAGTGCTAATTAAATATTTTAAAATGGAGCAAATTCTTTGAAGAAAATACAAATATAGGTAAATTATAAATTAAAGCACTTTCAGAATTCTCTAATATGAGTTTTTTTTTTCAGAATGTTTGTTAAAATACATATGTGGAACACATTCACAAAGAAAAATATAATTATCAGCTCTACCTTTACTTCCTGTTATGGGCAATGATTTCATTCTGTGTGGATAACTACATAAGGTGAAAATATAATGGTCTGAAAGAGATTTGTTTTCTTCCCTTCTCTTTATCGATTTGTGAGGGGAAAAAAAGAATAATGAATAATACAACAGTGATCTAATGAATGACTTTGACTATGGCGTGCTTTGTTTCTTTATAAACCTAACTTTCCCAGGAAAAATAGATGATTATTGTTCATTCTACCTTTTTTTTAAAGTATTTTTTCTGACTGTACAAGTTTTATATGCTCATTGAACATAGCTTAGGAGAAAGTAAAGTCCCTGCTATCAAACAGCTCAAGACACAATGAATAATTCAAGGAAGTATATACAGGGACCAAACTATTGGTAGAAAAACAGAACTACCATTGGGTTTCAAACGAAATGAATGAAATGACCAGGAGAAGTTGAAATGGGGAACTGGTCTTGGAGAGGTATCCTGAAGAAGGCTGGGAGCAGAGAGCTGGAATGAATAGAGAGGGCATTCTGGGTAAAGGGGTCGCATGAAGAGAAAGGGAGAGACATGCCTGGGTAAAGAGACTGTTGATCATGGTAAGGGAGACTTAAAAGCTTGGCAAAATTATGAAAAGATTAAGTACTAGGCAAAGAATTTTAGACATCAGTTTGTAGGTCATATAAAAAAATATGGGGGGGAGACATGACTGGAAATGAAACTTTTAAAAAATTAACATTGCAGTAGTCTGTTTGGTGGCTTTGCTTACAAAGGTACTAAAGGTGAGGGATCAGTTATGATGCTCTCGAAACTACACAGTTTATAAAATGGGAATAGTTTGAATTAGGGTGAGACATAAAATATGGATTGACATGATTTGGGATGGGTGGTATGGAAGTTAGAAGTATCAAAATGACTGAGATTTTGACCCTAAAGGATGAGAAGAATGGAAACGTTCACAGAATAAAAAACAGATGATGAATTAAAAGACACAACCACAGAAACTAACTAAAAAGTCTTGTCTCCCCTGCCCCACCACCAATGCCATTAAAAGCTGGAACCCACCGCTCTCCCTCTTCACTGGCTCCTTAACTATGTCAACTCATAACTTGACAATGAGGCTGACAGTCCTATTTGCCCTAAGAGGCCAAATAGCATTCACTGTCATTGCAAATAACAGCATTTCCTCAGTGAAGGTTGAACTAAATTACTTTAACAAGGCTAAATTAAAAATCAAACATGTTGATGCATTTAATGTGAGGCACAGAGGACACAAAAAAGGTCATCAAAAATGAGTGGCAATATTGATTGTCATAAACTACTCTTCATGAAGTAAAATAGATTCAGTGCTGACCCCTTGAAATTCAGTTACCCTATTCCTTGTATATTTACTCACAGGTTTTATAATTTAGGAGAATTATTTCTCTTTTGCCATATTTCATCTTTAATGTGTTATCTTAACCTTTCCTTCCTCATCACAGTCTATTTTCCTCCTAAATGAAGATAATGGTGATAATAATAATTCCATCTTAAGTTTAGAATTTTATGAAAGTTTCATTCTTTTATGTTACATGTGTGAAGTAGATAAAACATCTAATTATAGTTACTTCACAGAAAAAAATCGTACGGATTTTAAATATGTTCTGACAGATAACTTGGATATTGTGAGGCAACAAAATTTTTATTGCCTTTGCTCAACATTTACTGTATTTTCATCCATTTCCTAAAGGAAATATGAGCCATACCTGTGGCCTTACTATTTCAGAAAAGTTTTAATTCTGTAAAATAGTACCAGATGGTATTTTAATTTGGTTGTGTTATAAAATGTTGGAAAACACCATGGGATTATCTGACATTTGCTGAGATTTCATCTTTACAGCAGACCTTCTTAGATTAAATTCTTACAACTCATATCTAAGAAAATTTGAGATGAGGTTAAAAAAATTCTGGCAGAAATACTGGACATTAATACTATGATTCATTACAGAAAATTTGGTGATTTTCTTTCACCAATTTAGAGGAAAAACATATCTTGTAATATTTATTCTTCATCTTCATGGACAGTTTCACCAAATCCTGGAATATCATGTGACTATCATAAGGCCCTAAGTAGAAGAATTTTAGAAAATTTCCATATACAGTGTCAAATAAACCGTGGAATATATTGCTCCTGGAGTTAAATATAAACAAGTACAACTTGGTTTTTGTAAATTTATGATTGATCCAATCATATTAGTGTATTACAAGAAACTAGAAATATTTTTGGAATAAATGCGTAAGTCCCTTATCTGTTTAATTAACATTAAGTGTGGTAAACATGCTTTTCTGCCTAATATCTGTTATCAGAATTGCAGTACTGGGTAGGATATGTCATGGATATGAAGCAGATTAATAGTTTTTATTTTTTTCCTTACTGTATTTTTAGAATGTAATTCAGCCCAGACATAAAACATTACATAAATTATATCCCCATTCTTCAACCTAATACCCCAATAAATCCATAATTGTGTCTCCAGATGTTTCTGCCTACCCTACAACAAATACATCTTCATGTATTTATACCCCACCCTCCATCCTCAGCCTATCCATTTCTCTCCCCAGGTTTTCTCTCTAACACAGAGGTTTGATTACTGTCCGCCTGTGCTTCAGAGCCGTGCCTATAGAACAAAACCCCTTAAGGTTATATTCAAAGCCCTTCAAAATCTGACTCTGGCAAACATTTCATTCTCTCAATGAATATTAAACCTTTGCCTCATGCTAGAACCTCTGTGGCAGCAAGGGTTCCTGGGGGGAAGGGAGAAGACATAGCTTCTGCCCTCATGTAGCTCACGGGGAACAGGAAATTACAACCCGGTGTGGTCAGTGCATTGCACTTGTGCGTATGTAAAGATGAGCTCAGACTGGAAGTCTTAGAGAGGTTTCCCCAGAGGAAGTGCTGGTTGAGATTTGTTTCATGGCTAGAAATTCATCAGAGAGAAAAGAGGTAAAGGGTCTTCTGGAAAAGGAAAATGACCTTCACAAAGCCTCAGATGCATTACTGAATGTAATATGATCCGAGAAAGGCAAGCAGAGTTCCCTGAGATCGGTGCGTAGGTTCCATGAGAGCCTTGGAGAGAGGGGATGTCAGAGCCGATTACAAGTAGCTTTCTGTGCAAAGGGATGTGGTCTTTATCAACAGATAGGAGGAGAAAACATTAAAAGGTTTTCAAGAACATGCATGAAAGACTACCTGTGGGGAATAGCCCAAAGGGGAATATGCAAAATAAAATGAGGACCAGTGCAAAGGAGAGCAGGTAGTTGAGTTAGAAGCCAGTGGCCCATAGGATATGAAGGTAGGCAGACCAGTGAGATGTATTAAAAGCAGAATTGTCATAATTGCATGACAGCGTGGATAGAGGAGTGAGGGAAAAGGAGGAATACAAGATGGCCTCTGTGTTTCCACCTTGCACAAATGGGTCAATGCTGGTTTGAGATTCCAAGAGAGAGAATGCAGAACAAGGAGAAAATCTGGTCAATCAGGGCAGAGAAGAGATTAAAAAGTTAGTTTTGACCTTACTGAATCTAAAGTCCCTTTGAGGATCTGAGTAGCAGTCTCCCATAGGCAACTGGGTAGACATGCCTCTAGATCATGGGGTTATTCCAAGCTTAGTTACTGCTCTGGGAATTAGTGGGATACAGCTGATACTGAAAGTTGTTGTAGCCGAACAGGGGCATAAAAAGTAGCCAGTGATATTTCAGAAGTCCATATTCAAGACAATTTTTTTACCAGTTCAGATTTATAGGCAAATTTAGTGTAACCCTGTATCTGCTCCTAATTTTCTCTTTTTTTCCCATCTTTATAGCCTCAGTGAATCTGCTCACCTTATCTTTTAGACAAATTCTCTACTAGTAAAAAAATATATGTTACTGCTACTGCGTGATGCATCAATGAGGTTTATAGCTATTGGGTAAAAATGATTTATAATAGGGTATCATAATAATTTTATAAGTGATTGTATGTTTTTTCTCTTGTTTAATTAATTAGGCACCCATCCCCTGATTGCCTTTTCCATTTGAGTTGCAGTGCACTTTGAAGGTGTACTAATTTTACAAAACTTATCATACCTTCAGTACATTGTATCCCTCAGTTTTTCAGTACCTAAAGTGAAAAATTTATGTCTAAGGCATATACTTTTTATTTGGATAATCTGTCTGAATTATTGTATGTATTTATTGTTACTATAGATTTATTCTTTTCTTTTTTAATTCCCCTTAACTCTCACTGCCACATACCAGTCTCTATTTGAGCAAATTGTGCAATTACTTGAGTGTCCTAAATCATCCACAATGTTAAAAAAGAAAACAATTCCAAGGGATTAAGTCAAAACTAGTAGAAAACAGATGACTGTATATCAAATTCTAGTTCATAAAATCTAAAACTGTGGTGAATCGCTCTAAGGACATAGAAAGATTTTTAAATTGCACTGGCATTTAATGGAAGAACAAAAAAAATCAACATTTTTCTGAAGGTAAAGAAAAAATCTGATAAAAATCCTAATGTTTTGCAGAAAAACAATGTCATAAAAAATAACATTATAAAAATAATATACAAATACTAGGAACCAAAAACATAAGATATATAACTGTGGACAGATGAAACCACAGTGTTTCATTTTCTAAAACCATCCAATAAACCAGACAAATAAGGATACAATTCAATGATTTCTACATGTGTCAATATTCTTTCAACCATGAGTCAAATATTGCTCCAGTGCTACATACTTAAAGTAACTGTCTTTTAATTCTTCCTGAAGACCTACAGAAAATTTATCCATTTGGATGGATGTCACTATCAAGACAATCTTGGTTGTTGTGGGACTTCCTCTTACTGTGCCTGATTTGCCCATTATAAAGGGCAAATGAACTCAGAGTTGCCCCTAAACTCACAGTTAACCAGTTTTCCCCCAGCTTTACTGAGATATAATTGACATATAACATTGTGTAAGTTTAAGGTGTACAACACGTTGATTGAAATCAGTCTTGTTGGGAGTATTTAATAGGCAAACAATATAAATCAGGGCTTTTGTTTTTTTGGAATTGGTTCACGAGCACACTACTGTTTCCATGCAATGTGCTAAGTGCCTTCCACGTACAACTTAAACTCAGATGATCGTCCCTAGGTAATGCATGTGCTAGTCATTTGTAGATGGCATAAATTTATTCTGAAGAAATCTCTAGTCAGAATTAAAGTCATAGAGGTAGGATTAGTGGAAGGAAATTTCTAGAGGATATTAGTATTCAAGTTGGCCTTGCTGTGTTGGCAGTGAGAAGAATGGAATTTCCAGACAAGTGAAAAAGGATTATTCAAATCTGTGATGTGAAAAAAACAGAGAATCATAGTAAGATTGCTGCATGGGTATATTGGTTTCCTATCATAGTTATAACAAATCGCCATAAAGTTAGTGGCTTAAAACAACACAAATTTATTATCCTCTGGATGTCAGAGTAATAAATGGGCCAGTGGGGTTGCATTCCTTAAGGCTCTAGGGGGAGAATCCATTTCCTTGCCACTTCTAGTTTCTAGAGGCTGCCCACATTCCTTAGACTGTGGTCCACATCACTCTTCCTTTGCTGCATCTTTTCTTGGGCTCTAACTCTCTTGTTTCGCTGTTTCACTTAGCTTGTGATTACATTGGGCCCAACAGGATAATCCCAGATAATCTCCCCATCTCCAGGACTTTAATTTAATCACATCTGCACAGTCTCTTTAGCCATGTAAAGCAACATATTTAAAGGTTGGAGGAATTAGGATATGGGCTTCTTTGAGAGGCTGTTCTGCCTAACACAATGGGTAACATAGCCTGGTTGATGATGGGCCTTAAATGGATGAATGAAGAGATTAGAGAATTACTGATATTGGGCAAGGGAGTGATTTAATGAAAATAGTATTTTAATAAAAATCTATTGCAACAGATGGCTCATGGAAACTGGAAACAGCTTCTATAGTAGATTATTGTCATAACCTACATAGGAGTGACTAGAGAATGCACTAGGGGATGGCATGCTAGCACTACGTATGGTGAGATTTTGACATGGACAGATACAAGGAAGTGCTTGATTTTAATATAACTGTGTTTTCAAGACAATTTATACTGCATACATTTAGCCCATTTAAGGTATACAATACAATGCTTTTTAGTATAGTCACAGAGATTTGCAACCATCACTAAAATTAATTTTAGAACATTTTCATCCCTCCTAAAAAATAGACAAACAAACAACACCTGTACTTTTTAGTAGTAACGTCTCATTTCTCCTCAATACCTCAACCCTATATAGCCACTGACCTCTCTCTATCTCCAGATTTGTGTATTCTGGACATTTCACATAAATGGGGATTATATAACATTTCACATAAATGGCTTTTTGTGACTGACTTCCTTCACTTAATATGAGGTTTTCAATGTTCATCCATCTTGTAGCATGAATCAGTATTTCAGTCATTTTTACTGCCAAATAATATTCTATTGTATGGATATGCCACATTTATTTATCTATTCATCAGTTGGTAGACATTTAGATTGTTTCCACTTTTTGGCTATCATGAATAATTGGGACTTCATAATGTTACGAACATTTGTGTACAAGTTTTTGCTGGACATATGTTTTCATTTTTCTTGGTATATACCTAGGAGTTGAAATGCTAAGTCATATGGTAAATCTATGTTTAGAGAAACATTTTCAGGAACTGCTAGCCTGTTTCCCAAAGTTGAATGCACCATTATACATTCCAACCAGCAGCGTATGAGGGTTCCAATTTTCACACCCTTGCCAATATCTACTACAATCTGCCTTTTAAAAAAATTTAGCCATCTTGGTGTGTATGAAGTGGTATCTCACTGTGACCTTGATCTGTATTTCTCTACTGACTAACAGTGTTGAACAATTTTTATTGTGTTTATCGGTCATTTGTATATCTTCTTTGGAAAAATATCTATTCAGATCCTTTGCCCATTTTGAAATTGTATCTTTTTATTATTGAGTTATAAATTTCTTTATATATTCTGGATACAAATCCCTTATCAGATGTATGCAAATATATTCTCCTGTTCTGTGAACTGCCTTTTTCATTTTCTTCGTGATGTCATTTGAAACCCAAAAGTTTTTAATTTTGGTGAAGTCCAGTTTATCTATTCTTTTTTTTCTTTTTGCTTTAGTGTCATATCTAACAAGGTTCTGTCTTACCCAAGTTCATGAAGATTACTCTTAGATTTTCTTCTAAGAAATTGAGATTTATGATCCATTCTGAGTCCATTTTGTATAAGTGTGATGAAGTGGTCTAGCTTTATTACTTTGCAAGTAGATATCCAGTTATCCCAACACCATTTGCCAAAAAAACAACTATTCTTTCACAGTTGAATTGTCTTGGTACCTTTGTCCAAAATTAATTAACTGTTAATGTGAGAGTTTATTTCTGGACTCTCAATTCTATCCCACTGATCTTTATGTCTATCCTAATTCTAGTAACACACTGTCTTGATAACTTACAGCTTTTCTAGAAAGTGCTAAAATCATGAAGTCTGAGTCTTCCAAATGTGTTCTTCCATTTCAAGACTTTTGCCAGTTTTGGGTACTATGAATTCTATGTATGAATTTTAAGATCAGCTTGTCAATTTCTGAAAAGAATCCTGCTGGGATTTTTAGAAGAATTGTGTAGAATCAGCAGGTCAATTTGGGAGTATTGCCATTTTACCAATATTGTCTTCCAGGCCATGAATTCAGGATGTCTTTGTATTTGTTTAGATCTTCTTTAATTTCCTTCAAAGATGTTTTATAGTTTTCAGAGTGTAAGTTTTGCCCTTATTTTAAAATTTTATTCCTAAGTATATCATTCCTTTTGATGCTATAATAAATGGAATAAATTTTTTCTTTAATTTTTAGGATTTTCTGTATATAAGATCATGTCATTTGTAAAGAGTCTTACTTTATTCTTTCTAGTCTGGATGCCTTTTATTTCATTTTATTGCCCAACTGTCCTGACTAGAAACTCTAGTACAATGTTGAAAAAATGTGGTGAGAGAGGACATACTTTTCTTTTTGTTGGCCTTGGGGGGAATCATTCAGTATTTTATCATTAAGTATGACATTAGCTTTTCATATCAGGTTGAGAAAGCGCTCTTCTATTTCCAGTGTTTTGAATGTTTTATCATTGGATATTGTGAATGAATATTGTGGAATGAATATGAATGGGTATTGTGTTTTCTCAAATTATTTTTATAAAGCTTTTGAGATGATGATCTGGGTTTTGTTCTATTTTCCATTGATAAGGTATATTATATTAATTGTTTTTTTTTCAATTTTTTTAACATCTTTATTGGAGTATAATTGCTTTACGATGTTGTGTTAGTTTCTGCTGTATAACAAAGTCAATCAGCTATAAGTATAGATATATTCCCATATCCCCTCCCTCTTGCATATCCCTCCCATCCTCCATATCCCACTCCCCTATGTGGTCACAAAGCACTGAGCTGATCGCCCTGTGCTATGCGCTGCTTCCCACTAGCTATATATTTTACATTTGGTAGTGTATATATGTCAATGCCACTCTCTCACTTCATCTCAGCTTACACTTCCCCCTCCCTGTGTCATCAAGTCCATTTTCTATATCTGCATCTTTATTCCTGTCCTGCCCCTAGGTTCTTCAGAACCTTTTTTTTTTTTTTAGATTCCATATATGTGTTAGCATATGGTATTAGCTTTTCTCTTTCTGACTTACTTCACTCTCTATGACAGACTCTAGGTCCATCCACCTCACTACAAATAACTCAATTTCGTTTCTTTTAATGGCTGAGTAATATTCCATTGTATATATGTGCCACATCTTCTTTATCCATTCATGTGTCGATGGACACTTAGGTTGCTTCCATGTCCTGGCTATTGTAAATAGAGCTGCAGTGAACATTGTGGTACATGACTCTTTTTGAATTATGGTTTTCTCAGGGTATATGCCCAGTAGTGGGATTGCTGGGTCGCATGGTAGTTCTATTTTTAGTTTTTTAAGGAACCTCCATACTGTTCTCCATAGTGACTGTATCAATTTACATTCCCACCAACAGTGCAAGAGGGTTCCCTTTTCTCCACACCCTCTCCAGCATTTATTGTTTGTAGATTTTTTGATGATGGCCATTCTGACTGGTGTGAGGTGATACGTCATTGTAGTTTTGATTTGCATTTCTTTAATGATTAGTGATGTTGAGCATCCTTTCATGTGTTTGTTGGCAATCTATATATCTTCTTTGGAGAAATGTCTATTTAGGTCTTCTGCCCATTTTGGGATTGGGTTGTTTGTTTATTTGATATTGAGCTGCATGAGCTGCTTGTATATTTTGGAGATTAATCTTTTGTCAGTTGCTTCATTTGCAAATATTTTCTCCCATTCTGACAGTTGTCTTTTCATCTTGTTTATGGTTTCCTTTGCTGTGCAAAAGCTTTTAAGTTTCATTAGGTCCCATTCGTTTATTTTTGTCTTTATTTCCAATTCTCTAGGAGGTGTGTCGAAAAGGATCTTGCTGTGGTTTATGTCATAGAGTGTTCTGCCTATGTTTTCCTCTAAAAGTTTTATAGTGTCTGGCCTTACATTTAAGTCTTTAATCCATTTTGAGCTTATATTTGTGTATGGTGTTAGGAAGTGTTCTAATTTCATTCTTTTACATGTAGCTGTCCAGTTTTCCTAGCACCACTTATTGAAGAGGCTGTCTTTTCTCCATTGTATATTGTTGCCTCCTTTATCAAAGATAAGGTGACCATATGTGCATGGGTTTATCTCTGGGCTTTCTATCCTGTTCCATTGATCTATATTTCTGTTTTTGTGCCAGTACCATGTTGTCTTGATTACTGTAGCTTTGTAGTAAAGTCTGAAGTCAGGGAGCCTGATTCCCCTAGATCTGTTTTTCTTTCTCAAGATTGCTTTGGCTATTCGGGGTCTTTTGTGTTTCCATACAAGTAGTGAAATTTTTTATTCTAGTTCTGTGAAAAATGCCATTGGTAGCTTGATAGGGATTGCATTGAATCTGTAGATTGCTTTGGGTAGTATAGTCATTTTCACAATGTTTATTCTTCCAATCCAAGAACATGGTATATCTCTCCATCTGTTTGTATCATCTTTAATTTCTTTCATCATTGTCTTAGCGTTTTCTGCATACAGCTCCTTTGTCTCCTTAGGTAGGTTTATTCCTAGGTATTTTATTCTTTTTGTTGCAGTGGTAAATGGGAGTGTTTCCTTATATTCTCTTTCAGATTTTTCATCATTAGTGTATAGGAATGCAACAGATTTCTGTGATTAATTTTCTATCCTGCTACTTTACCAAATCCATTGGTTTACCATTGATTAGCTCTGGTAGTTTTCTGGTAGCATCTTTAGGATTCTCTATGTATAATATCATGTCATCTGCAAACAGTGACAGTTTTACTTCTTCTTTTCCGATTTGGATTCCTTTTATTTATTTTTCTTCTCTGATTGCTGTGGCTAAGACTTCCAAAACTATGTTGAATAATAGCGGTGAGAGTGGGCAACCTTGTCTTGTTCCTGATCTTAGTGGAAATGGTTTCAGTTTTTCACCATTGAGGACAATGTTGGCTGTGGGTTTGTCATATATGGCCTTTATTATGTTGAGGTAAGTTCCCTCTATGCCTACTTTCTGGAGAGTTTTTATCATAAATGGGTGTTGAATTTTGTCTAAAGCTTTTTCTGCATCTATTGAGATGATCATATGGTTTTTATCCTTCAATTTGTTAATATGCTGTATCACATTGATTGATTTGTGTATATTGAAGAATCCTTGCATTCTTGGGATAAATCCCACTTGGTCATGGTGTATGATCCTTTTAATGTGCTGTTGGATTCTGTTTGCTAGTATTTTGTTGAGGATTTTTGCGTCTATGTTCCTCAGTGATATTGGCCTGTAGTTTTCTTTTTTTGTGACATCTTTGTCTGGTTTTTGTATCAGAGTGATGGTGGCCTCATAGAATGAGTTTGGGAGTGTTCCTCTGTCTGCTATATTTTGGAAGAGTTTGAGAAGGATGGGTGTTAGCTCTTCTCTAAATGTATGATAGAATTCACCTGTGAAGCCATCTGGTCCTGGGCTTTTGTTTGTTGGAAGATTTTAAATCACAGTTTCAGTTTCAGTGCTTGTGATTGGTTTGTTTATATTTTCTATTTCTTCTTGGTTCAGTCTCGGAAGGCTGTACTTTTCAAGAATTTGTCCATTTCTTCCAGGTTGTCCATTTTCTTGACATATAGTTGCTTACAGTAATCTCTCATGATCCTTTGTATTTCTGCAGTGTCAGTTGTTACTTTTCCTTTTTCATTTCTAATTCTGTTGATTTGAGTCTTCTCCCTTTTTTTCTTGATGAGTCTGGCTAATGGTTTATCAATTTTGTTTATCCTCTGTTGGGTGCATAAAGATTTACAATTGTTATATCTTCTTCTTGGATTGATCCCTTGATCATTATGTAGTGTCCTTCTTTGTCTCTTGTAATAGTCTTTATTTTAAAGTCTATTTTGTCTGATATGAGAATTGTTACTCCAGCTTTCTTTTAATTTCCATTTGCATGGAATATATTTTTCCATCCCCTCACTTTCAGTCTGTATGTGTCCCTAGGTCTGAAGGGGGTCTCTTGTAGACAGCATATATATGGGTCTTGTTTTTGTATCCATTCAGCCAGTCTGTGTCTTTTGGTTGCAGCATTTAATCTATTTACATTTAAGGTAATTGTTGATATGTATGTTCCTATTACCATTTTCTTAATTGTTTTGGGTTTGTTATTGTAGGTCTTTTCCTTCTCTTGTGTTTCCTGCCTAGAGAAATTCCTTTAGCATTTGTTGTAAAACTGGTTTAGTGGTGCTGAATTCTCTTAGCTTTTGCTTGTCTGTAAAGGTTTTAATTTCTCCATCAAATTTGAATGAGATCCTTGCTGGGTAGAGTAATCTTGGTTGTAGGTTTTTCCCTTTCATCACTTTAAATATGTCCTGCCACTCCCTTCTGGCTTGCAGAGTTTCTGCTTAAAGATCAGCTGTTAACCTTATGGGGATTCCCTTGTATGTTATTTGTTGTTTTTCCCTTGCTGCTTTGAAAAATATTTTTTCTTTGTATTTAATTTTTGATAGTTTGATTAATATGTGTCTTGGCGTGTTTCTCCTTGGATTTATCCTGTATGGGACTCTTTGTGCTTCCTGGACTTGACTTACTATTTCCTTTCCCATATTAGGGAAGTTTTCAACTATAATCTCTTCAAATATTTTCTCAGTCCCTTTCTTTTTCTCTTCTTTGTCTGGGACCCGTATAATTTGAATGTTGGTGCGTTTAATGTTGTCCCAGAGGTCTCTGAGACTGTCCTCAATTCTTTTCATTCTTTTTTCTTTGTTCTGCTCTGCAGTAGTTATTTCCACTCTTTATCTTTCAGGTCACTTATCCATTCTTCTGCGTCAGTTATTCTGCTATTGATTCCTTCTAGAGAATTTTTAATTTCATTTATTGTGTTGTTCATCATTATTTGTTTGCTCTTTAGTTCTTCCAGTTCCTTGTTAAACGTTTCTTGTATTTTCTCCATTCTATTTCCAAGATTTTGGATCATCTTTGCTATCATTACTCTGAATTCTTTTTCAGGTATGCTGCCTATTTCCTATTCATTTGTTTGGTCTGGTGGGTTTTTACTTTGCTCCTTCATCTGCTGTGTATTTCTCTGTCTTCTCATTTTGTTTAACTTACTGTGTTTGGGGTGTCCTTTTTGCAGGCTGCAGGTTCGTAGTTCCTGTTGTTTTTGGTGTCTGCCCCCAGTGGGTAAGGTTGGTTCAGGGACTGTGTAGGCTTCCTGGTAGAGGGGACTGGTGCCTGTGTCTGGTGGGTGGGGCTGGATCTTGTCTTTGTAGTGGGCAGGGCCACATCCGGTGGTGTGTTTTGGGGTGTCTGTGAACTTATTATGATTTTAGGCAGCCTCTCTGCTAATGGGTGGGGCTGTGTTCCTGTCTTGCTAGTTGTTTGGCATGGGTGTCCAGCACTGGAGCTTGCTGGTCGTTGAGTGGAGCTGGGTCTTAGCACTGAGACGGAGATCTCTGGGAGAGCTCTCGCCGATTGATATTACATGGGGCTGGGAGGTCTCTGGCTGTCCAATGTCCTGAATTGTCTCTCCCACCTCAGAGGCTCAGGCCTGACACCAGGCCAGAGCACCAAGACCCTGTCAGCCACACGGCTCAGAAGAAGAGAGAAAAAAAGAAAGAAAAATAAATAAATAATAAAATAATTAAAATAAATATATTATTAAAATAAAAAAAATTTTTTAAGGTAATAAAAAGAAAAGAGAGCAACCAAACCAATAAACAAATCCACCAATGATATCAATTGCTAAAAACTCTCCTAAGATAAACATAAAAATCATAAACAAGTCGGTTGCATACAGCAAACCCCAAGTCTACAGTTGCTCCCAAAGTCCACCGCCTCAATTTTGGGATGATTCATTGTCTATTCAGGTATTCCACAGATGCAGGGTACATCAGGTTGATTGTGGAGATTTAATCCACTGCTCCTGAGGCTGCTGGGAGAGATTTCCCTTTCTCTTCTTTGTTCGCACAGCTCCTGGGGTTCAGTTTTGTATTTGGCCCTGCCTCTGCATGTAGGTCACCTGAGGGCATCTGTTCCTGCCCAGACAGGACGGGGTTAAAGAGCGGCTGATTCGGGGGTTCTGGCTCACTCAGGCTGGGGGGAGGGGCGGTACAGAATGCAGAGGCCAGCGTGACATTGCAGCTGCCTGAGGCGTGCTGTGCATTCTCCCAGGGAAGTTGTTCCTGGATCACGGGATCCTGGCAGTGGAGGGCTGCACAGGCTCCCGGGAGGGGAGGTGTGGATAGTGACCTGTGCTTGCACACAGGCTTCTTGGTGGCGGCAGCAGCAGCAGCCTTAGCGTCTCATGCCCGTCTCTGGGGTCCGCGCTGATAGCCACGGCACGCGCCCATCTCTGGACCTCGTTTAGGGGGTGCTCTGAATCTCCTTTCCTCGTGCACCCAAAACAATGGTCTCTTGCCTCTTAGGTGGTTCCAGACTTTTTCCTGGACTCCCTCCCGGCTAGCTGTGGCGCACTAGCCCCTTCAGGCTGTGTTCACGCCGCCAACCCCAGTCCTCTCCCTGGGATCCGATCTCCGAAGCCCGAGCCTCAGCTCCCAGCCCCCGCCCGCCCTGGCGGGGGAGCAGACAAGCCTCTCGGGCTGGTGAGTGCTGGTCGGCGCCGAGCCTCTGTGCGGGAATCTCTCCGCTTTGCCCTCCGCACCCCTGTTGCTGTGCTCTCCTCCATGGCTCCGAAGCTTCCCCCTTGCCCACCCCCTGTCTCTGCCAGTGAAGGGGCTTCCTAGTGTGTGGAAACCTTTCCCCCTTCACAGCTCCCTCCCAGAGGGGCAGGTCCCATCCCTATTCTTTTGTCTCTGTTTTTTCTTTTTTCTCTTACCCTACCCAGGTGCGTGGGGAGTTTCTTGCCTTTTGGGAGGTCTGAGGTCTTCTGCCAGCATTCAGTAGGTGATCTGTAGGAGTTGTTCCACATGTAGATGTATTTCTGATGTATTTTTGGGGAGGAAGGTGATCTCCACGTCTTACTCCTCTGCCATCTTGGAGCACCCCCAGTATATTCATTGATTTTTGGATGTTAAACTAACTTGCATTCCTGAGATACCTCCTGCTTGGTCATGTTGTATAATCCTTTTTACACGTTGCTAGCTACTATTTACTACTACAATCAATCCTCATCCTGTGCAGCTTCCATATTTGTGAATTCACCTACTCACTAAAATGTACTTGTAACCGCCAAGTCAATATTGGTGGCACTTTCATGATCATTTGTGAACATGCACGGAACAATGAAAAATTTGAGTTGCCCAATGTACACATTCCCAGCTGAAGCTGGAAAAGGGGATATTCTGCTTTCTTGTTTCAGCTCTCATACTGTAAACAAAGTGCCCTTTTTATGGTCCAAAAACTGTCACATTTTCCACATATTTGTGCCTTCTGTTGTTGATTTTGGTATTTAAAAAGGTTCACAACATTAGTTCTGAAGTCCTGGCTAGTGTTTCTAAGTGCAAGGAGGCTGTGATGTGCCTTACATAGAAAACCGTTTGTTAGATAAGCTTTGTTCAGGCATGAGTTATAGTGCTAATGGCCATGAGTTCAATGTTAATGAATCAGCGATATATATTAAATGGGATGCCTTTAAGCAGAAATACACATAAAGCAAAGCTGTTATTGATCAATTGATGAATATATTGTGACCAGAGGCACTCAAGAACCTAACCCTATATTTCTTTAGTGAGCAATGGCCCAGTTCAGTTTCTTAGTGATTTTATATTACATAACTTCTGTGAATAATAAGAAAATGAATTTTTAAAGAATTTTTGCATATGTATTCACTAGAGAATTAGCTGGTAGTTTTCTATTCTTATGATTCTTTGTTTTCTGGTTTTGATATCAGGGTAACACTGGCCTTATATTGTATAATGACTTGGGATGTGTTCTCTCTTCTTTTTGGAAGAGTTTGTGAAAATTTGATATTAATACCTTTTTAAAAAATGTTTGGTAGAGTTCACCAGTGAAAAAAACTTGGTCTTAGCTTTGCTTTGTAGAGAGTTTTAAATTTTCTAGTAGTACAGAAAAAAGTTAACATAGCAGGCCCAAGATCCTTAGGAAGCTTAGCTTACAGTTGGCTGGTGTCTTGGGAATTCAGATTTTGAGAGGGTTCCCACCATCCCCAGAATTGATAAGAGTAACCCACTGTGCTTTACCTGTTTGTACAAACAGTGGTTTATGCTGAGCACCTGCTTCCTTCTGGGAGTCTAGAATTTTGGTATGTACCAGGCAGAGGCTGTCTCTATGACCAGCTTCTGGATGCTGAGTCACCCATGAGCTTTCATGATTGGCAACATTTCACACATATTTTCATAACTCTTTGGTGGGGAAATTAAGCATGTCTTGTGTGACTCTAGTGAGTGATGATCCTTAGATGCTTGTGCCTTTTTTCTCCTTCATCACATGCACCTTTTCCCTTTGCTGACTGTGCTTAGTATCCTTTCACTAATATAAATCATAGCCATGAATACAATTACATGCTGGTCTTAGGGACCCCCAAAATATTAATTCAGTCTCTTCACTTGTTAAAGCCCTATGCAGATTTCCTGTTTCTTCTTGAGTGAGTTATAGCAATTAATTTTTTCCAGGAATTTTTTCATTTCGTCAGAGTTAACTAATTTGTCAGCCTGTAATTATTCATAGTCTTCCTTTATAATCCTTTTATTTCTGTAAGGTCAGTAGTAATGTACCTTCTTTCATGCCTGTGTTTAGTCCGGCTACAGCCTTGTCAATTTTGTTGATCTTTTCAAAGAACCAACATTTGATTTCATAGATTTTCTCTATTGTTTTTCTACTCTCCATTTCATTATTTGCATTCTATTCTTTATTATTTCTTCCCTTCTGCTTGTTTTAGGTTTAATTTGTTCTTTTTTCCAGTATTTTAGGGTGGAAAGTTAGCTTACTAATTTGAGATCCTTCTTTTTAAAAATTTTTTTTTTACTGTGAAAAGGCCTTTATATATTGTAACTGGATAACTATATAAGTTAATATTTATACTGGTATCCCCCACTTGTTGAATGTTCACTTTACACCACTTCGCTTTAATGAAAGACCTGCTGTTTTCACTAAACAAAAGAAATCTGAAGAGGATTTTTCCTCTTATAAAAAAAAAGGCAAAAAGTGAAAATAGCATTCATCATTTGTTTTGCAATGGGTTGTTATAGAGGCAGCATGCATTGGAGCACAGCAGCAAGAGTGGTCCCAAGCTCCTTCCCTAAGAGCTACACTCAGCATCTCAGCACCAAGCCACCACAGCTTTGAACTATGTCTGTGAGCATCTGTGCTTTTTCTTGATTTATTTTGTGCATCTGTTAGCAAGACGTGTCCTAAGGTAATTGTTTCTTTGCTTTACACCATTTTGGCTTATGAAAGCTTTCATAGGAACACTCTACTTTCAGATAGTGGGTTAATCTGTATGTTAGCAGTTGCCAAAGCCTATAAATACCAGCAATAAAATATCTATTGAATTAGTTCTCTTTCCTGTTGCCAACACTCAGCCCAGCCGTGTTATTTTTTAAAAATTGAGGTATAATTGATGTATAACATTATGTTGCTTTCAGGGGTACAGTGTAATGATTTGATATATGTATATATTGTGAAATGGTCACCACAATAGTTTCAGTTAATATCCATCACCACACATAGTTACACATTTTTTTCTTCTGATGAGAACTTTTAAGATTTATTATCTTAAAAGATATATTGTATATTGCAAATATACAATACAGTATTATTAACTATAGCTACCTTGCTATACATTATATCCCCAGGACTTATTTATTTGATAACTGGAAGTCTGCAGGTTTGGATTGCCTTTTTTTGTTTTGCTTTTTTTTTGTTTGTTTGTTTAGATTCCACTTACAAGTGAGATCACATGATATTTGTCTTTCTCTGCCTAAATTATTTCACCTAGCATAATGCCCTCAAGTTTCATCCATGTTGTCACAAATGGCAGGATTTCCTTCTTTTTATGGCTGAATAATATTCCATTTTACTTATATCTATATCACATTTTCTTTATCCATTCATCTTCAACAGACATATAGGTTGTTTCCATGTCTTGGCTATTGTAAATAATGCTGATGATGCAATGAACATAAGGGTGCTCATAGCTTTTTGAGTTAGTGTTTTTTTTCCTTCAGATAGATATCCAGAAGTGAAACTGCTGGATTATATAGTAAATCTATATTTAATTTTTTGCAGAACCTTTATACTGTTTTTTCATAGTAGCTGCACCAATTTACATTCCCACTAACACTTCAGAAGTGTTCCCTTTTCTCCACATCCTTGTAAACATTGTTATTTCTTCTCATTTTGTTAGTAGCCATTCTAACAAATGTGAAGTAATTTTGGGTTTGATTTGCATTTATCGATACCTCATGACTAAGGATGTTGAACACCTCTTCATGTACCTGTTAACCATCTGTATGTCTTCTTTGGAAAAATGTCTATTCAGCTCCTCTGCCCATTTTTTAATTGGATTTTTTTTGCTATTGAGTTGTATGAGTTATTCATATATTTTTGGATATTAACATCTTGTCAAACATGATTTGCCAATATTTTCTCCCATTCAATAGGTTGCCTTTTCACTTTGTGGATGGTTTCCTTTGCAGTGTAGAAGGTTTTTAGTATGATAGAGTCCCATTTGTTTATTTTTGCTTTTGTTGCCTTTACTTTTGGTATCAAATCCAAAAAATCATCAGTAAGACCAATGTCAAGGAATTTACCTCCTGTTTTGTTCTAGGAGTTTTGTGGTTTCAGTTCTTATGTCCAAGTTTTTAGTCTATTTTAAGTTAATTTTTCTGTATGGTATAGGATGGTGGTCCAGTTTTGTCCTTTTGCATATGGCTGTCCAGTTTTTCCAACACCATCTCTCGAAGAGCTATGCTTCCAACACCATTTATTGAAGAGACTATTCTTTCCCCATTGGATATTATATGCTCCTTTGTCATAAATTAATTCACCATATATGCATGGGTTTATTTCTGGGCTCTCCATTCTGTTCCATTGGGCTATGTCTGTTTTTATGCCAATACCATACTGTTTTGATTACTCTAGCTTTGTAATATACTTTGGAATCAAGAAGCATGATGTCTCCAGCTTTGTTCTTTCTCAAGATTGTTTTGGCTATTTGGGGTCTTTTGTGGTTCCATACAAATTTTAGGATTGCTTGTTCTATTTCTGTAAAAAATGCCACTGAAATTTTGGTAGGAATTGCACTGATTCTGTAGATTACTTTGGGTAGTATGGACATTTTAACAATATTAATTCTTTCAATCCATGAACATATCTTTCCATTTGTTTGTGTCTTCTTCAATTTTTTTAAGCCAGTGTTTTATAGATTTCTGCATACAAGTCTTTCACCTCCTTGGTTAAATTTATTTCCGGATATCTTATTTTTTCTGATACAATTGTAAATGAGATTGTTTTCTTAATTTCTCTTTCTGAGAGTTCATTATTAGTGTGTAGAAATGCAACTGATTTTTTGTGTATTGATTTCTGTATTCTTTGACTCTACTAAATTTGTTTATTAGTTCTAACAGTTTTTTGGTGGAGTCTTTAGGGTTTTCTTATATATATATATAATATAGAATACATTATTCCATCTGTAAATAGAGACAGTTTAACTTTTTCCTTTCCAATTTGGATGCATGTTATTTCTTTTTATTACCTAATTGCTTTGGCTAGGGCTTCCAATACTTTGTTGAATAAAAGTGGTGAGAGTGGGCATCCTTGTCTTATTCCTGATCTTAGAGGAAAAGCTTTCAGATTTTCACCATTGAGTATTACATTAGCTTTGGGCTTGTCATATATGGCCTTTATTGTATTGAGGTACATTCCCTCTATACCCACCTTACTTGAGAGTTTTTATCATAAATGGATGTTAAATTTTGCCAAATGCTTTTTCTGCATCCATTAAGATATAATCATATGATTTTTATCCTTCGTTTTGTTAAAATAATGTATCAAATTGATTGATTTGTGATGTTGAACCATCTTTGCATCCCTGGAATAAATTCAACTTGATCATGGTGTATGATCCTTTTAATGTGTTGCTGAATTCTCTTTGCTAATATTTTGTTAAGGACTTTTGCATCTATGCTTATCAGGGATATTGGCCTATAATTTTCTTTCTTTGTAGTGTCCTTGTCTGGTTTTTGTATCAGGGTAATGCTGGCCTCATAAAATTTGTTTGGAAATGTTTCTTCCTCTTCTAATTTTTGGAAGAGTTTGGGAAGGATTTGACATTAGCTCTTTAAGTGTTTGGTAGAATTCACCAGTAAGCCATCTGGTACTGGACTTTGTTTGTTGGGAGATTTGTGATTGCTGATTCAGTCTCCTTACTCCTAATCAATCTGTTCAGATTTTCTATTTCTTCATGATTCAGTCTTGGTAGGTTGTATGTTTCTTGGAATTTATACATTTCTTCTAGATTGTTCGATTTTTTGGCATATAACTGGTCATAGTAGTCTCTTATGATCCTTTGTATTTATGTGGCATCAGTTGTAATCTCTCCTCCTTTATTTCTGATTTTATTTATTTGAGTCCTCTATCTTTTTTTCTTGGTGATTCTAGTTAAAAGTTTGTGTATTTTGTGTGTCTTTTATAGTATAGACATTTATAGCTATAAATTTCCCTCTCAACACTGCTTTCCCTACATCTGGTAAGATCTTGTCTGATGTATCTTTTTTGAATTAATCTCAAAATATTTAATAATTTTATGTGTGTGATTCTTCCTGGACCCATTGATTATTTAGGAGGGTGTTGTTTAATTTTCACATCTTTGGGAATTTCCCAAAGTTATTTCTGATTTTGATTTTAAGTTTATTCTCTTATAGCCATAAGACATTGTATAATTTCAATTATTTTAAATTTACTGAAGGCTATTTTCTGACATAATTTATGTTCTATTTTTGAGAATTTTCCATGTGCACTTGTGAGAGGAATGTGTATTCTGGGGTTATTGAGTGGAGTTTTCTATATATGGCTGCAAGTCTATTTGATTATAAATTATATATTCACTTCCAAAGTGATGCAGTTCTCCCCTCATGGTTTTAAATACCATTTCTATGTTTACAACAGAAAAATTCATATTCTCCATCTAGGATTTTTCTCTTAATTTTATATCTACAACTTCTTTACTCACTTACCTATATTGGTTAATGACTACAATCTTCCAGTTACTTGTGTTAAAACTTTGGTATCAATCTTGATTCCTTCCTCTCATATCTGCTGCAACAACAAATTATGTCTATTCTATCTTCAAAATAGATCTGGAATGCAACCCTGTCACAGTTCTTCTTCATGCTATTATCATCTGTCTCCAGGATTATTGCACTATTTTTAAAATTGGTCTCAGCTTCTGCATTGCCCCCATAGTTTACATTCAACATCTATCTGAAATTTTTTTCAGCCCACCTCTGACATTTCACATACCCATTCTTTGCTTTACATGTTTTCTTTAACATTCATTTTTCATGATATCAATATTTTACTTTTTTATTATGTTTATTATCTATTTCCTTCAATGGTATGCATAATCTATGACAGCAGGTGTTTTTTACTCTTTTTGTACCACTTCTCTATCTTCAGTGCCTAACAGAATACCTGGTATATAGGTAGAAGCATAAACAACTCTTGGTTTGAATGAATGATTAAAGAGCTTATAATAATTTGGGGAAATGGGACAGGAGGGAAAGTAAAAGATAGAATGTCCAGGAGATAAGAATTTTTGAGTCGTGAGTATGGAGGAGATGATTAAAACATTTAAATGTATAAATTCTATAAGTCTAGAGGAAAGTTAGCAGATAGGCAGCAAAGAGAATCACTAAATTGGTGGGGGAGAGAGAAGGAACAGCCCAGTTAGTGAGAGTTACAGAGAAAAAAATCACAGACATTATCCTGGAAACTCAAAATAAGCTATGTGAAGTACAGTGGGGATTTTGAGGCGTGTCAGGATGAAGAAACTCAATTCCATTTGTAAAATTATTTAATTGAGCAGTTTCAAGACATTGATGGGTCCATAAATCAGAGTATAGGGGTTTAAGGAAGTATGGGATGGCTAGTGAGAGTAGTGGGGTGTGGAGGTAGGTTGCTTGTTTGAGGAGCTTAGCTATAAAATAATGTCAAACGATAGGAGAGTGATTAAAATGGAATAGTGGTTTCAAAGGGGAAGAATTTTTAAGATTTTAGAAAATCAAACATAATTCAAGAAGAAATGAAAGAGTTAAAGAAAAGACTAAAGTAGAAAGTGTGGTCTCTAGTATAGGAATGTGGTCTCTTTAGAAGAATGGACCCCATCCAAAACAAAGGAGGTCAAGTTTTACTCTGAGAGTAGACATCATGTATGTATGTGACTTAAAAAGAATCGCAGGAAGAGGATTGCTGGCTTAAAGTGAACACATTGAGCTAATGGCTGATACTCTTAGGATGATCTGAAAAATCACTATGTGGAGAACATAGTTTCAAGTAACTGAGATTAAACCGATATTGGGAATTGCCTTTCAACTTTTGTGGAAGCCTCTTAGAAATTTGGTAACTCTGATTCCCAAATATCCAATGCATGTGTTTGAATCTGGAAGCACTTAGAGTGATTTTGTGGCCAGTGCACATCTAATCCAAAGACTGAAAGCCCTCCAACTGAGTAGCAGTTAACAATTGGGGCTTGGTTAATAAAGTGGTGGGGCTCTCCCTCTTGGCTAGCTGCTGCAGGCAAATTCCTCCTTTCAGTCTGCCTGAGGCAGGCCTTGGGTCTGAATATAACCTGGGAGAAAAGGAACTGCTTGAAAACCCTGGTTCTACCACTTTTCTTTCTCTGATCTTGCCCCCTTAACCTCTTGATGCCCCAGGTTTTTGTAATCTGTACCTTAATTTCCTCATTGTCCACCCTAAGAGCTTAATACATGGGTAATTTTTACAGTATCTAAGAAAGATAAAATATAAGCACTGCTGATATTGTGGGTTAAGATGAATTATTCCTCTGTTATTGAAAAAATATTAATAGTGATGATTTTGATGTTGAATGTTGGAAGTAAATCACGGGATTTACTTCCAAAAATATGTTTGTTCATTTGTAAGTTCCATCTCAGTAGTTATTTCATACAAAACTGAATGTTATTCCTGGCTGGGTAGAAAAACGGTGGCTCATTTAAGAAGTCAAGAGTAATATTTTGTGGTTAAGACTGATGTTGGTTTAGTGCTATTCATTCATTGTTATTGCTATTGTTATGTTATGTAAATAAAACTGGCCTTTCCCTTCAGTGTGGTTGTGTTGTGGATTTAATTACATGTGAAATTGGGGCAGGGCAGAAAGGCTTATCAGTTTTAAAGAAATTAAAAATGGGTTCTAACAATTTAGAGTTATAAAGCATTGTAGTTTGTTTAAAGTTAAGATAGTAAAGTAGGTTCTTTAATCAACCACTGCTCTATGAACAGATCCAATCCATTAAAAGCACTCAATTAAAAGCACTCACTATATTTCCTACATAAAATTACAACATGTCAGTATTGCTGCATAGTATGCAACTGACCAATGAAATGATTTTTTACTTAATTGAAGGTCAAAAAAATTTCAGATTTCTGAGTAGGATACAGAAGTAGTTTCTGGTCAGCTATATTACCTGGAATACTCTCAAGTAACATAATGGGATAATGACCATTTTGCTATTTAAAATCTTTCTATTAAGGGCATTTTGGTTTTCAGCTAATTAAAATTCTACTTTTTTTTGGTGGTACTTTTCTGAGTTGAGTGTTTTACCCTCCCAGAATATGGGGTTTCTGCCCAGGAAAGAATATAAATGTAGTTCAGTTTTTTTCACTTGAGCACTAGTATAGAGGCATCTGTGTTCAATATTCAGTACTTATATATTAAATACAGTTCATTCATTACAGATTATTTTCCTCTCTTTCTAATTACAGAAGATTTGTGCCTAGTGAAAAGTCATTATTTATAATCTTTGGCCAATTTACTTAGGGCATTAGTTAAATTTTTATTCTTTCATAATATGGGGAAGTAATTATGATAGAAGAAAGAAATGCCAATTTAAAAATAGAGGCATTCTTATCATGTTTTTTACATGAACAAAAGGGTTTTAAAAATAGTTTTAGTTTGGATTAATTTATATTGCAGTGTACAGCTAAGAAAGGAGTTTACATTTGGGACCAAAATGTGGAAAATCCATAAGCACTAACAGAAATAATGATGCCCAGTTGATTATTCAAATTTGACTTAATCAGTATTTTTTTCTATTCCTATAAAACTGAAAAGACAGTTGGTGATATCAATTATGGTATAAATAATGATCAGTATCAGCACAGTACAGCCAGTAAAATCTATTGTTTTCAGTAAAATAAACTAAAGATTTTTAATCCAAGCAACAGGAGCTATCTTTCCTTCATTATAGTTAAATATCTACCATTTTATTTTCTTTTTAAAAAAAGCCTATTTTTTTCAACATTATTTAAAGTAAAAGAACAAAATCTGGGATTAAAAAAAGCAGCAGCTGCCCATCTGTCCCATCCCCACACAATTGTTCAAATTGACAAGCTTATTCTGAGACCTTATTCCAGCAAATGTGGGACACCGTGCATTTGCAAATGACTAAAAAGCCATACTGATATTTTAGTAGCGTTTTTATATTGCCTCCTTCATAGATGAAATATGATATTCTTTGCTTAAAAAAAAAAAGAGAGAGACCTCACTATGTCACGTAACTGATTGCTAGAGTTTTTCTTTTAAAAGACGTATCTGACAACGCAGAATAGCAGATTGCATAGATGGTATTCATATTGTTCTGTTTTATAACGTAAAACTTGTTTAGTAAAGTACATTTTAAAAATGGGGATTGTGTGTCATGAGCTGTACGTTGTCGCAAAAGCAGCTGGAAAGTAGGCAATGTGCCCGTTGTCTTTTTTTTTTTAATTCATTTTATTTATTTATTCTTTAATAGATCTTTATTGGAGTATAATTTCTTCACAATACTGTGCTAGTTTCTGTTGTACACCAAAGTGAATCAGCCATAGGCATACATATGTCCCCATATCCCCTCCCTCTTGCGTCTCCCTCCCATCCTCCCTGTCCCACCCCTCTAGGTCATCTCAAAGCACTGAGCTGATACCCCTGTGCAATGCGGCTGCTTCCCACTAGCTATTTTACATTCGGTAGTGTATATATGTCGATGCTACTCTCACTTCGCCTCAGCTTCCACCTCCCACCCCGTGTCCTCAAGTCCATTCTCTATGTCTACATCTTTATTTCTGCCCTGAAATTAGTTTCATTAGTACCTTTTTTTTTTTTTTAGATTCCTTGTATATGCGTTAGAATACGGTATGTGTTTTTCTCTTTCTGACTTACTTCACTCTGTATGACAGACTCTAGGTCCATCCACCTCACTACAAATAACTCAATTTCATTTCTTTTTATGGCTGAGTAATATTCCATTGTATATATGTGCCACATTTTCTTTACCCATTCACCCGTTGTCTTTGAAGAGAGCAATAACATGGCTACCAGAAGATTTCTGAGAATGTCTGGTGTAAATTTCAGCTGTGGATCATGTGACTAAGTCTAAAATGAGCAAAGAGAAAATTCCTTCCATGTTAACGTATTTCTGCTTCAAACCTTCTCAACAGACAAACTCACCTTGGTGGGGTATCTCACATATGTGATTTTATAACCAGAGAAGAAGAGAGTCCAAGTCCCAACTTAGAGATAAAGTGTTCAGGATATAATGCCAATATCTTGCAGGTACATGCACATGCCTTGCTTTTCAACATGCATATAAAACGGCTACATGTAGAAAGGCGTTATAACCTTGGTAATTTTCAGGAAAGATGAAAATTGAATGTAAGAATTGTCACTATGACATGTTTTGCACTACCTACATGTTAAAATCCCTCTATGCAATAATTCGCATAACACGCTTAGACAAGCATACGTTGTCCCTCAATTTCTTAAAAGAAATGACCCAAGTTAACAGTGTGGTAAGAAATGTATTCATATTTCGTTATATACAGTTACCATGGGCTATAGATGATCCCACACTAAAGAAAAGAAAAATGATAGAAATAAGGAATTTGGGGAATTGTGATATTCATAGTTCAACAACAACTCTGTATCTATTACATACATAATATATATAGTAATTTTGGAATTTTAGGAAATTATTCTTATTATGAATGTCTTTCTGTTTCTTTTAAGGAAAATTCTAGCCTAGATGGTCAAAACATATTTTGAATATTTATTGTACCCACTTGATGTTTAAACTGAAAGATTGAAATCCACTACTTCAAGTATCTGTACCCAGTACAGTTGTTTTCTAATATGAACATTAAAACTAATCGTCGAATCTGAAGAAAGAGCAAGCTTTGGGGATCCTTGCACATTTTTTTTTAATAACTGACAATCAGTTTATTTAAATAATTGATTTAAGTATCTGCAATGGTGACTTCAGCCTTGAGTCCTGGCTATACTTCACCTATCATGTACTTTTATTACAAGCGTCATCTAAAAAGTATGTTACTTTAATAGACCTGTTCCAGTAATAAAAAATGCGTTGCAAAAAGGAAGAATTTCTGCACAGCAGCAGTGGTTGGCAGTGCTGCACTGAAGCCACCACACAGTCTGCAAAATAACACAGCCAACATTATATGCTTGAAGAATTCATGCCCAGTGGAACTGCTGCATTTACCTTTTTCTTCTTACCTTTCACTGTTTATCTAATTCATAATGTAAAAGTGCCATTTATCAACTCAAGTTTGAAATTGCAGACCACTTTAGTTGAAGATGGGTAGCAAACACAAATAAAGACTCATCAGAAAGAGAAGAATCAGTGTCATTACTTAACAGAGTGAAATCTCATAGGGACGAGGAGGTTGACCTAGATACCTTGTTTTTGCCGGAGATTTTCTTTTTCTTTTTTTTTAACATCTTTATTGGAGTATAATTGCTTTACAGTGTTCTGTTACTTTCTGCTGTATAGCAAAGTGAATCAGCTATACGTATACATATATCTCATATCCCCTCCCTCTTGCGTCTCCCTCCCACCCCTCTAGATGGTCACAAAGCACCAAGCAGATCTCCCTGTGCTATGCGGCTGCTTCCCACTAGCTATCTATTTTACATTTGGTAGTGTACATATGTCAATGCCACCCTCTCACTTCGTCCCACCTTACCCCTCCCCCTCCCTGTGTCCTCAAGTCCACTCTCTACGTCTGTGTTTTTATTCCTGTCCTGCCCTTAGGTTCTTCAGAACCTTTTTTTTTTTTTTTTTTTTTAGATTCCATATATATGTGTTAGCATACGGTATTTGTTTTTCTCTTTCTGACTTACTTCACTCTGTATAACAGACTCTAGGTCCATCCACCTCACTACAAATAACTCAATTTTGTTTATTTTTATGGCTGAGTAATATTCCATTGCATATATGTGCCACACCTTCTTTATCCATTCATCTGTCCATGGACACTTTGGTTGCTTCCATGTCCTGGCTATTGTAAATAGAGCTGCAATGAACACTGTGGTACATGACTCTTTTTGAATTATGGTTTTCTCAGGGTATATGCCCAGTAGTGGGATTGCTGGGTCATATGGTAGATCTATTTTTAGTTTTTTAAGGAACCTCCATGCTGTTCTCCCTAGTGGCTGTATCAATTTACATTCCCACCAACAGTGCAAGAGGGTTCCCTTTCCTCCACACCCTCTCCAGCATTTATTGTTTATAAACTTTTTGATGGCCATTCTGACTGGTGTGAGGTGATACCTCATTGTGGTTTTGATTTGCATTTCCCTAATGATTAGTGATGTCAAGCATCCTTTCATGTGTTTGTTGGCAATCTGTATATCTTCTTTGAAGAAATGTCTATTTAGGTCTTCTGCCCATTTTTGGATTGGGTTGTTTGTTTTTTTGATATTGAGCTGCATGGACTCCTTGTATATTTTGGAGATTAATCCTTTGTCAGTTGCTTCGTTTGTAAATATTTTCTCCCATTCTGAGGGTTGTCTTTTTGTACTGTTTATGGTTTCCTTTGCTGTGCAAAAGCTTTTAAGTTTCATTAGGTCCCATTCATTTATTTTTATTTCCTTTTCTCTAGGAGGTGGGTCAAAAAGGATCTTACCATGATTTATGTCATAGTGTGTTCTGCCTATGTTTTCCTCTAAGAGTTTTATAGTGTCTGGCCTGACATTTAAGTCTTTAATCCATTTTGAGCTCATTTTTGTGTATGGTGTTAGGAAGTGTCCTAATTTCATTCTTTTACATGTAGCTGTCCAGTTTTCCCAGCACCATTTATTGAAGAGGCTGTCTTTTCTCCATTGTATATTCTCACCTCCTTTATCAAAGATAAGGTGACCATACGTGCGTGGGTTTATCTCTGGGCTTTCTATGCTGTTCCATTGATCTATATTTCTGTTTTTGTGCCAGTACTATATTGTCTTGATTACTGTAGCTTTGTGGTATAGTCTGAAGTCAGGGAGCCTGATTCCTCCAGCTCCGTTTTTCTTTCTCAAGATTGCTTTGTCTATTCAGGTCTTTTGTGTTTCTATACAAATTGTGAAATTTTTGTTCTAGTTTTGTGAAAAATGCCATTGGTAGCTTGATAGGGATTGCATTGAATCTGTAGATTGCTTTGGGTAGTATAGTCATTTTCACAATGTTGATTCTTCCAATCCAAAACATGGTATATCTCTCCATCTGTTTGTATCATCTTTAATTTCTTTCATCAGTGTCTTATAGTTTTCTGCATATAGGTCTTTTGTCTCCTTAGGTTGGTTTATTCCTGGGTATTTTATTCTTTTTGTTACAATGGGAATTGGGAGTGTTTCCTTAATTTCTCTTTCAGATTTTTCATCATTAGTGTATAGGAATGCAACAGATTTCTGTGATTAATTTTCTATCCTGCTACTTTACCAAATCCATTGATTAGCTCTGGTAGTTTTCTGGTAGCATCTTTAGGATTCTCTATGTATAATATCATGTCATCTGCAAACAGTGACAGTTTTACTTCTTCTTTTCCGATTTGGATTCCTTTTATTTATTTTTCTTCTCTGATTGCTGTGGCTAAGACTTCCAAAACTATGTTGAATAATAGCGGTGAGAGTGGGCAACCTTGTCTTGTTCCTGATCTTAGTGGAAATGGTTTCAGTTTTTCACCATTGAGGACAATGTTGGCTGTGGGTTTGTCATATATGGCCTTTATTATGTTGAGGTAAGTTCCCTCTATGCCTACTTTCTCGAGGGTTTTTATCATAAATGGATGTTGAATTTTGTCTAAAGCTTTTTCTGCATCTATTGAGATGCTCATATGGTTTTTATCCTTCAATTTGTTAATATGGTGTATCACATTGATTGATTTGCGTATATTGAAGAATTCTTGCATTCCTGGGATAAACCCCACTTGATCATGGTGTATGATCCTTTTAATGTGCTGTTGGATTCTATTTTCTAGTATTTTGTTGAGGATTTTTGCATCTATGTTCCTCAGTGATATTGGCCTGTAGTTTTCTTTTTTTGTGACATCTTTGTCTGGTTTTGGTGTCAGGGTGATGGTGGCCTCGTAGAATGAGTTTGGGAGTGTTCTTACCTCTGCTACATTTTGGAAGAGTTTAAGAAGGATAGGTGTTAGGTCTTCTCTAAATGTTTGATAGAATTCACCTGTGAAGCCATCTAGTCTTATTGCCAGAGATTTTCTATATAATCACCTGGGAAATGAGTAATGAAAGAGAGTTAGGTAGTTTTGCATATTTTTGTTTTTGGATGTTTCAAGCTGGCTTCTTACCTGCACAGCTTTCCGGTCAGGTAAACTCTTTTGTGAGGATTCAAATGGCAGGTAATGTGTATAAAGCACCTCATTGCTTAAAACACAATGAGTGTTTAATAAATATTAAGTTCTTACTGTCTTTGCCATTTCGGATTTATTTTGAATATTCTACTTGTGACACTTGTACTATTTGGCTTCAATTCAATAGTTCTGGATTTTGTATGAATTCCCACTTCTTTTAATTAAGCTTCTGACTGTAACTTAAACTCTTCAGTAAGCCACCTCTTTCTTAAGTGTGAAGAGTCATCTGGATAAAGACTGATCAGTGATCCCGCTTTTCCTCTCCACTTTGGAAGCAAACAGCAAGTATCTCCATCTCCCCCACATCCCCCTCCCTCCTAACCCTACCTAGATCCCTTGTGTGAATCAAGCTTATCTTTGGGGTCAGGGGGCTGAGGTGAGATTATATCACAAGCTGGAGAAGAAAAGATCTTTTTCAATAGCTGTTCTCAAACAGCCGAGGTAGATGGTACCTGAGTCATGTATCTTAGGCTTCGCTCATCCATCTCATGCATCTATATTAAAGCAACAGATGTCATCCTTGGGACACACACTAGCTGTGCTACCTTCTAGGCAACACTGCAAGTAAATAAGTGGAGGGACTTTATTTGATCCCTATCCCCATACTTCACTATCAGATTTTCTTTATGGTAAAAAAAAGAAAAAGAAAGAGAAGGAAAAGAAGATTCTTTATAATATCTACACTACATTAATTTCGATTATTTCCCTTCTTTGCCTTAGTAGAGATGGAAAATAACTGGTCGGATTGAACTAATTATCTTCTCTTTAGGATCAGCTCTCATGTGGTGGATCAGACACTAGGCGAAGAGTAAGGTACTGACTTCATCACTGTCCTACTGACTTATTCAGGGAAAGTTGCTCACACTCTCTAAGACAATTTCCAGTCTATAAAATGGGGAAAGTCATATTTTTAATTGCCCAGAGTAGTGCCTGTCACATAAAATATGTTAATAGTAGAGGGTGAGATACTATATTAACTCAACGATCTAGGTTCTTACAACCTTCCTATTATAGAAAGTCAATTATAGAAAGTCACATAAATTGCATACACTCTCCATACACATATATATACATGCACACGTACAAACACTAATCCAACATAATACCACACTGTACCTTTCCTTCAATTCACTGACCATAATGTGTTGTGGCTATCTTTCCATGTTACTGTATACTACATTATGTATTACAACTTCAGTTTTAATTTTAGTATAGCATTTTATAATAGGTATATACTGTAATTTAATTACATTGAATGAATTATAGTCTTTTTTTTTTTTTTAAAGGGGATGAGGTACTGAGTGATTTATACCCACTGTTTGATTATTATTTATTTATTTTTGTCTGTGTTGGGTCTTCGTCTCTGTGCGAGGGCCCTCTCCAGTTGCGGCAAGCAGGGGCCACTCTTCATCGCGGTGCGCGGGCCTCTCACTATCGCGGCCTCTCTTGTTGCGGAGCACAGGCTCCAGACGCGCAGGCTCAGTAGTTGTGGCTCACGGGCCCAGTTGCTCCGCGGCACGTGGGATCTTCCCAGACCAGGGCTCGAACCCGTGTCCCCTGTATCGGCAGGCAGATTCTCAACCACTGCGCCACCATGGAAGCCCTGAATTATAGTCATTTTGATAAAATATAACTGTTTTTAATCTTTCATTATTATAAATAATGCTTCGATAATATCATTGTGTCATCTTGGTTTTTTGGTTGCTTGTTTTTTTGTTTGTCTTATTTTGCAAAATGAAAATTTTTTATTGAAGTATTAAGTTATTTATAGTATTGTGTTAGTTTCAGGTGTACAGCAAAGTGATTCGGATGCATATATATATATTCTTTTTCAGAGTCTTTTCATTATAGCTTATTACAAGATATTGAATATAGTTCCCTGTGCTATAGAGTAAATACTTGTTGTTTACCTATGCTATATATAGTGGTAAGTATCTATTAATCCCATACACCTAATTATCCCTCCCCCACCCTTTTCCCTTTGGTAACCATAGTTTTGTTTTCTATGTTTGTGAATCTGTTTCTGTTTTGTAAATAAGTTCATTTGTATTATTTTTTAGATTCCACATGTAAGTGATATTGTATAATATTTGTCTTTCTCTGTCTGACTTACTTCACTTAGTATGATAATCTCTAGGTCCATCCATGTTGCTGCAAATGGCAATATTTCATTCATTTTTATGGTTGAATAATATTCCATTGTGTATATATACCATGTCTTCTTTATCCATTCATCTGTTGATAGACACTTTGGTTGCTTCCATGTCTTTTTTTTTTCTCACTTAAAAAAAATTTTTTTCTGCTTGTAAGTATATGTTTATCTTTTTCCTTTAAATTTATTTTTTTATTGGGGTATAGTTGTTTTACAATGTTGTGTTAGTTTCTACTGTACAGCGAAGTGGAGTTCCCTGTGCTATATAGCAGGTTCTTATTAGTTATCTATTTTATACATATTAGTGTATATATGTCAATCCCAATCTCCCAATTCATCTCACCAACCCCCCCTTCCCCCCTTGGTGTCCATATGTTTGTTCTCTACATCTGTGTCCCTATTTCTGCCTTGCAAACTGGTTCATCTGTACCATTTTTCTAGATTCCACATATATGCGTTAATATACGATATTTGTTTTTCTCCTTCTGACTTACTTCACTCTGTATGACAGTCTCTAGGTCCATCCACATCTCTACAAATGACCCAATTTCATTCCTTTTCATAGCTGAGTAAGATTCCATTGTATATATGTACCAAATCTTCTTTATCCATTCGTCTGTCGATGGACATTTAGGTTGCTTCCATGACCTGGCTATTGTAAATAGTGCTGCAATGAACATTGGGGTACATGTGTCTTTTTAAATTAGAGTTTTCGTCTTTCCCAGATATATGCCCACAAGTGGGATTCCTAGGTCGTATGATAACTGTACTTTTAGTTTTTAAGGAACCCCCATACTATTTTCCATAGTGACTGTACAAATTTACATTCCCACTTACAGTGTAGGAGTGTTCCCCTTTCTCTGCACCATCTCCAGCATTTATTATTTGTAGACTTTTTAATGATGGCCATTCTGACTGGTGTGAGGTGATACCTCATTGTAGTTTTGATTTGCATTTCTCTAATAATTTGCAATAATGAGCATCTTTCATTTGCCTGTTGGCCATCTGTATGTCTTCTTTGGAGAAATGTCTATTTAGGTCTTCTGCCCACTTTTTGAATGGGTTGCGCAAAACGGAATTTTGATGTAATAACATTTGACCACTTTTTCTTTTATTGTTTCTAGTTTTTATGACATGGTTAGAAAGGCTTCCCCCAAAGCCAGTTTATAGATATTTTAAGCATTGCTTTCCATGAAAAAAATTCATAATTTCATTGATGCAAGAAGAATTATTACCATTTATATTCTTGTTATTGTTGTTAGATGTAAGAAATGAGGTAGAGATCCCATTTTATTTTTTCCAAAATGGCTAACCAGTTGTTCTAATATTATTATTAAATAATCTATTTTCCCACTAATTTGAATATTTTCTTATCACATATTATTGAATTTATTTCTAGATTGTCTGTTATATTTATTTGGTTTGCTAAAGTTTGCACTGGTACCACACTTTTTAAAATGCTACAGGTGTTGTGAATAAAACCATTATTTATGAATTGCAAACATAAGGATTTGGAGGTTAGTAGGGAAAATCTCCAGCTTAAAGTATAATTGGAAGTATTGGTTCTGTGGTTTAGGGAGTTTGAACAATGTCTGCAAAAGGTAGGTGGGAACAATGAGAGAGGTAAAAAGATGAAGGGTGAAGAAAAATACAGATGAACAGCATAGCAATTCCAAAGGGGGTTGGAAACCATATATATATTGAGGTACTGATTTGTACTTTCCTGTACAGCACTGTGTACAGTTGTATCAGAGTGAAGAAGGGATATGACTGGATTGTTCCAGCACTGAGATTTAAATGGTGGCAGTAACAGGACTGACTCATATGGGCTTGAAGGCACCAACAAAAAGCTAGGTAAAATGATGACATATGAGGCTGAGGCTGGCTGCAGGACATAAAGCCTGGAGAACACAGATCAACTGAGAAGAGAAGTAAGAGTAGTCATGAAATTGTAGATATTGATGAAATTCAAGAGTATGCTAAATATTAGAGAGATTTAGAGAGTAAAAGAACTAAGTGGGTGGAGTTGCGGTCAGAGAAGAGAATTTGAAGTTCATGTGGCTTCAAGTATAAGGACTCCATTGTAATTTCCTTCATGCGGCCTATTTTTATACAAGAAAATTATCAGAGGGGTGAGATACAAGTTAGATAAAAACTTTGTGGACAGAGAAAGTATAAAATCCTTCTGCTATAATGAGGCAAGAAGAGGTTTAGAAGAAAAGGAGGGCAAACTGTATTTTAAAAAACAGAATCTTATTACGATTCAAGGTGTGAGGCAATATTCCTAATAGAAAAAGAGGAATGGCCGGTATTTTAGAAAAAATGAAAGTAGATCTGATCTAAAATGTGGTGCAGAATTGATGATGGGGCAGGAGGAGAAAGAGGAAGTGGATATAAATATTTGAAAGGAGTTCTCCATGTTCAATTAAATGCTTAGGCAAGTCCCCAAATTAAATTAGATGCCAAGAAATAGTTGGCAAACAAAGTGTAGTAATTAAGTGCCATGGGGCGAGGAATGAGGCTGAGCCTGGCCACATTGTGCCACCTCGCCCTGGCCTGTTCAACAGTCTATAATGGGGAGCTTAGCCAATGAAACAAATAGATCACTGTCCAAAATGGAACAAAAAGATAACTGAAACCAGATACTAAGGATAAACACAACTAGGGCCAGAGATGTGGATTCCAAGGGCAGCTCTGCTTTGGCCAAATGGGCATTTACACTCTGGTATAAATAATGTGCCAGGCTCCTGGGGTCCAGCCTGAATGATGGAAGATGCAGTATTCACAGATGAAAGAAAAGCAGACTGTAAATTAATACACTGTTAATGTCTTTCAAATAAAGATATGTATGGGTTTGTAGCCTGGGTAATAACCAGAGTCTCAAGCTTTTAAAGTAAGTTCTTGCATGCAGACACCAGGCTCCTATTACAGCCCTGGCAGTAGCTCTAAAGTACCAAGGGTATAAGCCCAACTTGAACTTCAGATTAGAATGTAAAGATCAGAATCTTGAAATGTCTAAGAGCTCTTACCAAAGTTCCAAAGTTAATTCACTATTTGGAAACTATGTAAATAAATATATATATTCATCTTGTTGTTTGCTCTTATTTTAATTTGGTTGTTATAATGGTGTTTAATTTAGTGCAGAGAAGCTCACCTTCAAATCATTTATTTTCATATTTTATATAGCTGTTTTTGAATAGTGGCCTTTCTGGTGAGAGTAGAGGAGGCATTCTAAATGATTGCAATTGTCAGAGGGAAGTTAGGTGTAGTTTATTTGTACCTTAGATCCAAGTATCTAGCAGACACATTTAGTTACTTCACCTCTAATGGATAGCATTAACTTTGCTGTATATGAACACAAAATAAAGAGGAAATTGTAGCAGCTGAAAGAAATTCTGTGGCTACCTAGAGCATTTTGCAGAGATCAGAAAACAGCTAATCCAAGCATTTTACAAGGATCAGAAAGCAGTTAATCAAAGGAATTAGAATTATAAGGTATTGTGAAAAATAGAGATTCAGAAATTACTCTTTATTTATTATGAAAACCAGTAGAGGATCTATAGGAGGTCCTCTGCATCGTGGTTATAAAATAAGAATCATTTTTCTTTCATTCATTATCTGCAGACAAATTGTTGCATCCATTCACACAGCATCCTTTGAATAAAGTAGATCCAGGGACTGTGTTCTCCAGTTTAGGGATGTGCACATGGATGCAGAAAGCTCTCCATGAACTGTCCAAAGAAGTGCAGCAGTGGCAGAGCCAAGACTGAAGCCCTGCTACTGGTCTAAATTTCTTTCTAACTGGTCCACACTGTCTTTTATACTCCTTAGACTCTTAAAGCCAAAATGATCCTAGAATATAATACTTTAATAAAGAGATTGGACTATTACAATATTAAAAAAATATAGTATGGGATTGCTTAGTACTTGATAAATGTAACTAAATCACCAACAATGTACAGTATTTCAGGTTATAGCCTCAAGTGTTTTTAACTGAGTTGCAAAAAAGCATAGAAAGCAGAAAAGTTTTCCATTTTTATGATTGACAGCCAAGAATACATGTAATAAGTTTTGTATAAAAATTACTGTTGAATGGCCTTATGTGTTAGAGAATTTTGCCCAAATAAATAAATTATCTGTGAAATGGGAATAAAGCCTAGGACTGCTTTGCTTCATATAGAATGAGGATTAATGAATAACACTGAAGACTGCACTAAATGATTGGAAAAGACTTGAAAAAGGGATTCAGGGTATTGTCAAAACACTAGGATTAATGGGAAAAGAGAATTGTCCAAGAGGAAATGTTAATTTACTTATAATTTAAGCAGTGAATCTAGGACACTTATGTGTGCTTTCCATCAGAACCACATCCTAAATGTAAGGTTAAAGCAGTTTTATTTTATCTCCAAAAAAGAATAAGTAAGAGAGAAATTTAAATTTAAGCAATAGAGATTGACTAGATATTTTTAAATCTTGTTGCTTCACAATATGCTAATTTATAATTTATAACAGTTTAACCAGAAACGGATTGAGCTTTAACATGACACGTGTCTTAAAAAAAAAAAAAAACTTCTTAATTAAGTTAATAAAGTAAACTGTTCTGTTCCTCTAGAAAGAAATATTTATCTTGCTTAAACATTCAGGCTGGTTTTAAGTAGCTTAATAGCACCTACTGGCTACAAATAATAATTTTTCAGATGTTTATTCTAATAATCGAAACATTTTGCAGAATATATACACAACACTTTATTTAATAGTACTTTTATGTTACTGTCTGTAAATGAAAGTCATTCCATAAACTTTACATTTTTTTCTCATAAATTTCAAACTTTATAGTGTTCAAGCTGATCTTTCTCCTAAAAATTACGCTTTTCCAAAATACATCTCCTACCCGCTCCCTGTTTTCCATTCTTTTCTAATGGCTTTAGTTTAGGCCTTCCTGATTTCTCAGGTGGATTACTGCAAGTCTTCTGTGTCATGGGGTCTCTCTGGCACAGACACTGTATCTCACTGGTCTCTCTCTTTCCTGCTGTCCATCTGAACTCACTGTCACTGTAATGATCTTTGGAAATGGCATCTGTTATTATAACCTTTTTTTAAAAAAACCTTTAAAACCTTTAATGATTCCCTATCACCTAGAGAATAGAGTCTAACACTTAATGGTGTTCTTTCACATCTTCATCTCTCAGCCCTAAACTCCACTCTTAAAGCCTACACTTGGGTTTATTTGCTTTTCTAGAACCTCTACCCCTTAATTTTTCATGCTTCTATAACTTTACCCATCCTGGTCATTCTTCCAGAAATGCCTTTCATTACTATCTCCATCCTTTCTAGGATAGGTAAACAGCTCTTGTATCCAGATAGAATCAAGCTTTACCATTTTACCGTTAACTTTCTCAACCATTGTTTTTTTGTGTGTGTGTGAGCACTTACTAAACTCTGTAAACACATTAAAAAACAATAGTAATGAAAGCTAATATTTATTGAACACTTTTGCTAATCACTTCATGGATTATCTATTTAAAATTCACCACAGTTATATAAATATGATACATATTAGTTCCTTTCACTGACACAGATCCTTGTTCAAGGTAATTTAGTTAGTAAGTGAAGGAGCTGAAGTCAGATCCATGCTCTGCTATCATGTCTTCCAATGGTACTTACTTGTTTTCGCTCTGTCTTCCCAAACTACAAAGCAAACTCTGAGAACACAAACAATGCCTTTTCAGTATCTCCCACACCCAGTAGAGATTATAGAATAAAATGTAAGAATATAAGAATAATCAGATAGTGATATGAACTACTCAAAGATGTAGTGAAATAATTAGTAATACAATTGTAAGATTTGAGATTATGTTCATCCTTTCTCTGTTAAAGTATGAAAAGTTTTCCTACTGCATCTGTACATTTTCATTTTAATGAATGCCAAATACTTCTGGTTTTCTATCCAACAACATACTCTACCTTTACTTCTTTTTTAAAATTTTTATTGAAATACATTTGAGTTACTATGTTGTGTTAGTTTCAGGTGTATAGCAAAGTGATTCAATAATATATATATGTATATATATTCTTTTTTTTCATTGTCTTCCATTATAGGTTAATACAAGATACTGAGTATAGTTCCCTGTGCTATATACACTAGGTCTTTATTGGTTATATATTTGATATATAGTAATGTGTATATTTTACTTCTTTGCTAAAAGAAGTCTGGATTTGGCAAAGGTATTAAGGGCCACATGCTTGAGATGCTTTAAGAGTGCATGTTAACTAATCTATGCCAATCAATATTTCTTTTGTTCTGGTGATTAGTTTAGGCATGTGGTACAATTTTAGCAGGAGGAGCCAATCTTCCAAGAAGTTTCTAGGAAGGTTTTATTACTCTTAAGACGGGAAATAAGAAAAAGACCCTTTCTCTCTTCTGGTGTTTGGATATGTGCAATGATGTGCTTCCTGGTGCTCTTGTAAACATCTTTGAGGATGCAGGACTATTTGCATCCTCAAAGGGTGAGCAGACTGTTTGTTAAATAAGGCAAAAAGGAAAGATGGAAAGAATCTTTCTTGTCTTGGGTGAGATGCTGAGCTAGTCATTTCTAGAACTGCTCTATCTCCAGACATCTTAGGATACGTGATAATATCAATACATTTTCTTTTCTTTATATGTTGCTTTTTAAAAAATGGTTGTCTTTCAGCAGTTTCGTTACAATGTGCCTGGGCGTGATTTTCTTGGTAGTTAGTGTACTTGGGGTTTATAGGTGGATGTATTTGTTGTGGGTTATGGTGGACCTATTTTACCAACTTTGGCAAATTCTTGGCCATTATCTTTTCAAATATTCTTTTCAGCCCATTTTCTTTCTTCTTTTTTTCTGTGACTCCAATTATTCATATATTACATTGTTTGCTATCGTCCCACAGATTTCAGATGCTCTGTCCTATTTTTTTCTGTTTTTGTTTCAGCTTGGATTTTTTCCATTTACTTGTCTTTAATTCACTGATTCTATTGTGTGACTAATTTACTGGAAAACACATCAAATGAATCCTTCATTTCTGATATCATAATTTTCATTTCTACTATCTCCAGTTGACTCTTTTTAAAAATGATTTCCAGGACGCTGATGAAATTTCCTCCCTGTTTACTTATTGCCCACTTTTTCCTCTTTCATTTAACACAGTTGTCATAATTATTTTAAAGTCCTTGTCTGAGAATTCCAGTATTTATTCCATTTCTGCTTCTACTGACTGGTCACGTTTCTTTGCTTCTTAATATGTGTCATAATTTTTAAAATTGTATGCAAGGAATTGTGTCTAAAAGGATAGTAGAGACTGAAGTAAATAATAGTAAAGCTCAGAAGAATGCAGGCTTATTTTTCTCTTAGATCAGTAGAATCGGGGGGCTGAGTCAATCTACTTTATAGATGAACTGAGACGGTTGTCGTTTTAGTTTGAGTCAATTGACCACTGACCTCAAATGATTTGAGATCAGCATCAAGACATTCCCTTCATTACAGGTGGAGATCTAAGCACCCAGGAGACTTGGTGCCTCTTGTGCTTTGTAGCCCACCACCAGCTTTCAAGCCATGAGAGATCTCATCATGTTCACAGCATGCTGCCAGTTGGTTGGGCTGTGGTGTATTCTCTTCTCTCCAGTGTTGATCCCAGCCTTCTGTGCCTTAAGACACATTTTTCTACCCTGCTTCCATGTACCCTGTTTTGGAGGGCTGAAGCGGTAGTTTTGGTGAAGACCTGGAGTACCCATGAGGGGTGTTTCTCAGTTCTTTGGCCCTGCCCCCAGGTTTGGCTGGCCCTGCCTGCTTGGTCATCAGAAGGTGGTCTCTCGCAGCTCTCCTGCCCTCCCCAAGCCTTAGGCAGCCACCAATTCATACTCTCTGGGGGACGGGATAGTCTACCTTGCCCTCGATGTTCATTAGGCCCTTGACTCCACTCAGACTTCTACGTGAGTGTTCAAGGAGAGCCTAAGTGAAAGAGTTGGTGGGTGGGTGCAGATTCCGTACGTGGCTACTGCCCATTGAATTCTAAACTGTCATGCCTGTTCATACTGGCCTTAAAAATTGCTAAAAATTTTAGTGATTTTCTTTACCCCTGTCCTTCTCCTCTCACTGCTCTTTGAAGTATTAAAGTGATTCTGGATCTCTTTTCTTCTAGGAAGAGCTTGCCACTTTCTAGATATCAGTTATTTACATTTCTTTGCATCCTGAGGTCTGATTAAAAACAAACAAACAAACAAAAAACCAAAGTCATGGTTGTATAGGTTATCTGGGATATTCTCATTGTTAGAATGGAAGCAACGTTATCCTGCAACTGTCTTTATCCTGAGTGGGAGTGGAAGTCTAAGGCACTTCTAATTGAGATTTCTGGGACTTGCTGCTGCATATACCCTAATCAGATCTACACTGTATTTGAAATTGTTCTTTGGGATGAGAAAACCATAGATTATTTTAATGACTTTTCTGGTGATTATAAAGTTAACCTATTTTTTATTAGAAAAAATATTAAAAATACAGAAAAATTACAAAGAGGAAAATAAAAATTACCCATAGTCACTTTTCATAGATATAAGCATTAATATTTTGTTAAATATCTTTTCAAAGTTTTTTGTCTATAATATATATCTATTTTTTTCATAGTTTAAAGCAAAATATATTTTCTATTTATGTAAGACTATGTCATGCACATTTTCTGTATTATTAAATCTTCTAAAAATATGACTTTTAGTGCAGCATTATATTTTAAGATTTAAAAAAAATTATTTAAATAAATGATTGGGCACATATTATTGGGCATTTTGAATGATTCTGATTTCTCACAGTGACAAATAGCCCTGTGATGAAAACCCTTATATTCTGGAAAGGTTGAAATCTGTTGAAGGTCAAATAGCTGGATAGTGGCTAATCTGGCAACCAGGTGTGAGGTCTATACCCCTGTTCTTTCCTCTGGCACTGTTCTTGACTCTACCACACACTCCTTGTGATGGAGCAGCAGGAAGTGTACAGGTCAAAGGAAAAATGAAGATCAGACAGCGTATTATAGCAGAAATCAGGACCTAAGAGCCCAAAGTGTAAAGTGTCTGGGACTCAGGAAGAATCTAAGTTAGAGAAGTCTAGAGCTAGGCAAGTGATCTGTTTAGGTAGTTATGATTGGACCTCTTTAAGTACCTCCTGACCCGGCATAAAATGGATCTGAAGTGTGATCTGCTTGCACTCTCAATGCCCACTGATGGATATAATCTGCGTCTCTCACAGAGCACCCACCTTACAGTGCCTATTTTCCTAAACAGAGTGGGAACTTAATTTCCTTTTTCCCAATCCCTGCTATCAGGGCCTTATTTTAGGATCTCACCATTTCCATCCTTGATTAATGTAAAAGCCTTCTTTTTGTATTATCTGACTTTAGCTTCATCCTCCTCAAGTTACCTAATCATACTGTTTCCCCCTGATTTAAATCCTGTTATGCGTTTTTATAGATTGCAGTAAAAATCAAACTCCTGTCTCTCTAGACAAAACTCTTTTTTTTTAATTTTTTAAATTTTTTAATTTTTTAAAAATATTTTTTATTATTTTTGGCTGTGTTGGGTCTTCGTTTCTGTGTGAGGGCTTTCTCCAGTTGCGGCCAGCGGGGGCCACTCTTCATCGCGGTGCGCGGGCCTCTCACTGTCATGGCCTCTCTTGTTGCGGAGCACAGGCTCCAGACGCGCAGGCTCAGTAGTTGTGGCTCACGGGCCCAGTTGCTCCGCGGCATGTGGGATCTTCCCAGACCAGGGCTCGAACCCGCATCCCCTGCATTGGCAGGCGGATTCTCAACCACTGCACCACCAGGGAAGCCCTAGACAAAACTCTTTATGATCTTGTCCCTGCTTAGCATTTCAGCTCTTCATTTGCCAATATTCAGCATAGACCTTTCATCCTGTGAGCTTCTAGTTTTCCAAACAATTGTACTTTATTTCTCTGTGCATTTGCCCATACACTTCTACACATCCCCAGCATCCTTCTGTCTCTCCTACGAGTTGTTATTCTTGTTAATTTCAACTCATCTTTTAAAACACAGCTCCAGTTTCATCTTTATTGGAGATACTTGATAATCTCTCAAACTCATATAAATTCTTTACTCTCTGCTGCTCAAATATCCTCTTCATATACTTATGATAGTACAAGTTATGTCATACTACAATTTCTAGTTTTGTTTTTGTTTTCTTTGCATAAACAATGGTTTTATTTTGACTTTATATTCCCAACACTTATCACAGAGCCTGGATCCTAGCAATTTCTTAATCAGTATTTATTTGAATACTATAATAATGATAATATATTAAGAGGAGGAAAAAGCAAAAGTGTCTAATTACCCAATCACCCACCCCCAATCCTCTCTTCCTCAAGCCTTTTACATATCAGTATGAGACCACCACCATTTACGGAATTGTTAGGATCAAAACTTCATTGTTGTTACTTCTCTTTCCTTCATATTCATCACTTACTCTGTCAGCAGGTCCTGTTGGGCAAAATGTATTCCGACTCAAACTGTTTCTCATTTTTCCATCATTGCCCTCCCAGCTCTCGTCATCTTGTTTTTTCTCTACTTCTATAGGCTTCATACTAGTCTCTCTCTCTCTCTCTCTTTTTTCTCTACCATTTTCACATTAGTCTATTCTTCACGTAGTACCTAGAGAGCTCTATAAGAAATGGAAATCCTGGGGCTTCCCTGGTGGCGCAGTGGTTGAGAATCTGCCTGCCAATGCAGGGGATGCGGGTTCGAGCCCTGGTCTGGGAAGATCCCACATGCCGCGGAGCAACTGGGCCCGTGAGCCACAATTACTGAGCCTGCGCGTCTGGAGCCTGTGCTCCGCAACAAGAGAGGCCGCAATAGTGAGAGGCCCGTGCACCGTGATGAAGAAGTGGCCCCCGCTCGCCACAACTAGAGAAAGCCCTCGCACAGAAATGAAGACCCAACACAGCCAAAAATAAATTAATTAATTTAAATAAAAAAAAAAAGAAATGGAAATCCTGCCTTAGTTCTCCATGCAACTTCACCATCATACTCAGGATGAAATCCAGAGTTCTTTGCAAAGCTGACAAGTGTCCACAGAGCTGGCAGCTGCATCTCTCTCTGTGTCATTTCAACCACTCTCCTCTTTAGTCACTCCAGTCCACTCAAACTGACTTTCTTGCAGTTCCTCAATACACGCCAATCTTTTTCTTACCTTGGGGACTTTGCTTTGTTGTGCCCTCGGTTGAAAGGCTCTTCTTCACACCGTTCAGGTTCCTGATCAGACGTCACCTCCGTGATTCCCTTTTACAGTTGTATTGCAATAACCCCCTTCCTACCCTTGGTTTCATTCTCTAAGCCTCTTATCTTTCTTTCTTT
Source organism: Eubalaena glacialis (assembly GCF_028564815.1). Lineage (NCBI taxonomy): Eukaryota > Metazoa > Chordata > Mammalia > Artiodactyla > Balaenidae > Eubalaena > Eubalaena glacialis. The sequence continues at coordinate 10,714,428 of NC_083732.1, read as the reverse complement.
TCTTTATGGCACTTATCACTAAAGATTATATCACATATACATTTTGTTTACCGGTATATTTTCTGATTTTTCACTATAACATAAGTTTCATGATTCCACAAACTTTGTCTTCTTCACTTTCGTACCAGTGATAAATACTTATTGAACACGTGAATTAAGCGATGCATTTCATATCTAGACTCTGTTTTTTTCTATGCTCCTTTTATGCTGCTTTATTGGAAGATCTTCCCAACTGTTATGACCATAATTCACAGTAACAAATACATAATACATCATGATACACACACTGAGACACATTCACGTAACTGATAAACACATCTTACAGAACAGTTCTTATCTTTACTACATGAAATGAATTCTCTTATTTTCTGTTTTATTCTATTTTTCATAAAATTGATTTTACCACTTAGTAATGGGTTATAACCAGGGTTACTACTTATGGTTTCTCAGGCTGTATCCTTCCAAAGGGCTTATAGTCAGATATATGTATATATGTATGTATCTATGTAAAAATAAGAGTGGGTACATACACACGTATCTGAAAGTACTTATTATATTAAATTTATTTTCAGAGTAACAGGGTTATAAGAAAACGTAAATTGAATATAACATTCCTGGAAATTAGGGCCTTGCTTTTCTATTCAGCCAGCAATTTCTTTTGAAATATTGACTTGGCTTTGAGAAAAGATTCATTTTTCTTAATTGGGTTGACCATAAAAATTAGTTAAAACTAAAAATAATTAATAGATTTTGTATGAAGGAAAAAAATTTAAAAAAAAACAGAAATAAAAGTTTTTATTTTTGTTAAGAAAATGTATGTGACAAAACTTAAAAGTGAATGCAAGAATAAATGAAAGTCATTCCCTTGAATCGTGACCTTGGCCTTTCTAGCCAGGAGTCCAACTCCAGGAGTGAAGAGATGGTGTACTCTTCTTTGTAAACTTGCCTTTAGAATTTAAGTCTGACAGAATGAGAAGTTCATATCTAGGGGCTCTGTGGGAAAATGTCACCCATGACGGAGGGTCAGAAAAGTTGGAATAAGGTCAAGGAATTATTTCTGTATCTTTTTTTATTTTTAAGCATGTAAATTTCACTTGGATTTGTCATGTTCGTTCATCTTGTTGCATTTCTCAGGCAGAACACTGGGCAACAGCAAAGAGAATTTCATTTATATAAATTAATGTGCTAATTAGCAGCAGTCTTAGAGCTCTTGGAAAATTGCCATTTCATTTTATTGCGCATTAAAGATTGGGTGTCCCAACCCTTGTATGCCTTTAAAAATCAAGAAACACCCCTACTAAAATATTTTTGCCACTCTAAAGGGAAATGTTAAATACAATGGGCCTCGTGCTCGGTTTCTGAGTACTCCATAGTAGCCTATTTTGTACCATTTGTGCCTTTAGTCTAGAATCTCTTTTTTTTTTTTTTAAGAGGTGGAATAAAGTTCTATAAAGTTTTAGCTCTTGCATCTTATTATGTTGATTAACAATTGTGTTTGCATTTATAACATATTTTACATACATATATATATATATATATATATATATATACACACTGATATGCCCAGAAAAAGTATTATGCTAATAAACAAACTGTGCAAAAATGCAAAAAATGTGAATCTCAAAGGCTGAAGTGTTTTAATTAATATTTTTAAATTTTGGATGCTATCCCTTTAAAGGATGTGTTCCAGAAGTTTTTTTTTTTTTTAAACATCTTTATTGAAGTATAATTGCTTTACAATGGTGTGCTAGTTTCTGCTTTATAACAAAGTGAATCAGTTATACATATACATATGTTCCCATATCTCTTCCCTCTTGCATCTCCCTCCCTCCCACCCTCCCTATCCCACCCCTCTAGGTGGTCACAAAGCACCGAGCTGATCTCCCTGTGCTATGTGGCTGCTTCCCACTAGCTATCTATTTTACATTTGGTAGTGTGTATATGTCCATGACACTCTCTCACCCTGTCACATCTCACCCCTCCCCCTCCCCATATCCTCAAGTCCATTCTCTAGTAGGTCTGTGGCTTTATTCCCGTCTTGCCACTAGGTTCTTCAGGACCTTTTTTTTTTTTTTTTAATCCTTAGATTCCATATATATGTGTTAGCATACTGTATTTCTTTTTCTCTTTCTGACTTACTTCACTCTGTATGACAGACTCTAACTCCATCCACCTCATTACAAATACCTCCATTTCATTTCTTTTTATGGCTGAGTAATATTCCATTGTACATATGTGCCACATCTTCTTTATCCATTCATCCGATGATGGACACCTAGGTTGCTTCCATGTCCTGGCTATTGTAAACAGAGCTGCAATGAATATTTTGGTACATGACTCTTTCTGAATTATGGTTTTCTCAGGGTATATGCCCAGTAGTGGGATTGCTGGGTCGTATGGTAGTTCTATTTTTAGTTTTTTAAGGAACCTCCATACTGTTCTCCATAGTGGCTGTATCAATTTACATTCCCACCAACAGTGCAAGAGGGTTCCCTTTTCTCCACACCCTCTCCAGCATTTATTGTTTCTAGATTTTTTGATGATGGCCATTCTGACTGGTGTGAGATGATACCTCATTGTAGTTTTGATTTGCATTTCTCTAATGATTAATGATGTTGAGCATTCTTTCATGTGTCTGTTGGCAATCTGTATCTCTTCTTTGGAGAAATGTCTATTTAGGTCTTCTGCCCATTTTTGGATTGGGTTGTTTGTTTTTTTGTTATTGAGCTGCATGAGCTGCTTGTAAATCTTGGAGATTAATCCTTTGTCAGTTGCTTCATTTGCAAATATTTTCTCCCATTCTGAGGGTTGTCTTTTGGTCTTGTTTATGGTTTCCTTTGCTGTGCAAAAGCTTTTCAGTTTCATTAGGTCCCATTTGTTTATTTTTGTTTTTATTTCCATTTCTCTAGGAGCTGGGTCAAAAAGGATCTTGCTGTGATTTATGTCATATAGTGTTCTGCCTATGTTTTCTTCTGAGAGTTTGATAGTGTCTGGCCTTACACTTAGGTCTTTAATCCATTTTGAGTTTATTTTTGTGTATGGTGTCAGTGAGTGTTCTAATTTCATACTTTTACATGTAGCTGTCCAGTTTTCCCAGCACCACTTATTGAAGAGGCTGTCTTTTCTCCACTGTATATGCTTGCCTCCTTTATCAAAGGTTCCAGAAGTTTGTATTCCCATCTGGGATCTACCAGTATTGAGCTGAACAACCTTCACCAGTTAAATGGATTTTTCTTCATTTTGACGATTGCACACGAGTGAAATATTTGCCTCCTTCACTTTTCAGAATAATATTTTGGAAAGAAATAAAAAGTGCTCTTTCTTGGAATAGCTCTGAACTTTTGTAAATCCAAGATACACACATGAGCTATTCACTACTATCACCACACACACACACATACACACACCCACACCAACTGAACTAATATATATGAGTGTTAATGTGAGTTATTAATTAATGCTACATGAATACTAAAGTGACACAACTGTACTCTTTGTTTCTGTCCATGCTTCTTAGATTTACGATTTAGGACAACTGGCCTGGTCCTCTATTTTATTTTCTTTCCTTCAACTGTTGCCTAAGAGGAGAGTTTGTTTTGTTCTTCATCTCTTATAACTCTTCTATCATAATGGGCACAAGACAGACTCTTTTTAACTGATAAAGAGTTCACTGATTAAAATTTAATCACAAAATAGCCTAGGCGTTCTGGAAAACTCTACCCCTGATTTTCATCCTGGAGGTAAATCCCAGTGACTGCTGAGAAGGATGTCCTGTCCTCTCTGTCTGCTCCATCTCTTAGAAGTTGAAGAAAGATTCCTGTTTTGAAATATCATAAATCCTTCCTGTGTATCCCAGAACCTCCGAAAAAGAACCACAGCATTTTAAGAATCCTTTTTATAATCTGTAAAATGGAAAGAACACCAAAGGAAATGTCATGAAAAGGGTAGAGGATGAAGGCAATGCTTGTGGGGCATAGAAGAGCTGAGTGTTTCCATAGGGATAGGGGATTATGAGTGACACAGCTGAACGTAAAAGGGGGTAGGTGGTCACTTAAATAGGCTCTCCTTATTCACCCTTCCTGAAAAAGCAAACAAATAAACAAACACACAAACACTAGTTCTGGAAAGAAAAAGGCAAAAATGTAATATGGTATAAAAAGCACTGCATCAGCCAGTGTATCATGTGGCCTTGGTGCTGGTCTTGGCTCTACTGCCAAAGATCTACTTCAGTTCAGGAAAAATTGCTTTATTTCACCAGCGCGTTGTCTTTGACCTGCAGAGTGAGATGGTTGGCTTCGGTAAGTCCTCAGGCTCCTTCTACTTCCATGATTCTGTAACGATATTTTTATTTTTCAGAGACTATCTAACCTGTTAATAAATCCTTACATATTTGCTATTGCAAACCATTCCAGAAATTATGAAAAACAATAGTAGCAAAAGTTGCCTACCATGCTAAATTAGGCAGAGTTTCCTAAAATTCTTATATAAGAGAAGTGGTGAGATAAACCGGTAGCTTGGTAACTCTTTAATTTTTGTGTTTAAAATATTCTAGAATTGAAATAAGTAGTTCTCAGCTGTTAATAGCTATGGGCAGTATATAACATGATTTCCTATGAATACTATCCAGGGAAGAACAAATGAAAGAGATCCCACGGAAGTGATAAGTGATAGGCTGGCAGCTTTTTAAAAGCTACTGCATACGTTATTCTAAGTCTTTTCTCTAGAAGCCAATCAAATGAGGACTATTTGGGAACACTGGCATTAGCTTACCAGATGATGGCATTTGCATCTTGAATTATTCTATTAGATTCTAACCTTGGCACCATATAGCCCTTTTGCTGAAATATTTATAATTGCCTAGTAACATGGGAAATAAACAATTTATTCCTATTATCTGTGTGCATGTTTTGATAGAGAAGAAGCAAACTGTGAATGACTAGATACTAATAAGATCATGGAATGTCCCCAGCTTGTCATAGTGGCTAGTAACAAATATTTGCATCAAGCTTTGGTTATCCAAATATTCCTTGTGAAAAGTGGCTGAGTGGGTTTGATTTCTCTAACCTTGCAGAACCATTTTATTCTATTGTTTCTGTGATGGATATTCAGGGTAATGCAGTCCAAAGCCTTCAGGCAATGCATGAATTGAATATTTGCTATTTGTGTAGCATGTGGTTTCTAAAGCATCTAATTTGGGAGTGATTTAGTAAATACAATCATCAAGAATGTGGTGATGTTTTCCCTTTGGTTTTGCATAGGGGGATTTTGAGAAAGTCTCCCCCCAACCATAATTTATAAGCAAATGGGGGAAATAGCCTAACTTAATGCTGGTAAGAAGAAAAGTATATATATTTTTGGCAGTTGGTGACCGAGTTTTAGGGAAAGAAATGATTTCAACTAACTGCCTGGACCCACATTATAGAATAGCCACATTTTTATGTTATAACTTTTGTGTTACCTGACAGAAAAGCTCTCAAATTATTATACAAGAGTGCTAACACTAAATGACTTTGATTAAAAAGATCATCTTTGTAGGACACACATGTATTGTCATGGACATTATCTGCAAACCTGAGCATAACATCAAAAGGAAAAGGCCTCATTGCAAGTCAGAACTGTTTTAATTTAATGAACTAATATTAAAAAGATTCACATAGTATATCTTTCACCATCTTTCAGCTGGAAAGCATTCATTAAGGAAAATCTATGCTAATGTTAGCAGCATAAGCAGAATTCCAAATAAGGAAGAACACAATGAACATCCTGAAAAGCCCTGTGGTCTCCTTAAAGGATTTACTGCTCAGCTCATGCCTGTGGCAGCCGCCGCCCCGTCACAGCCCCCCAGCGCCTCACCCACGTTGCTGCAGTGCTGATGGGGGCTCCCGAGACAAGTTGCTCCTGGCTACCATCACCACTGATAGTGAGGGGACACTGACTGCTTCGGAAAAGTTTCGAATCAGCTCCAGTTTGGTGGTTTCAAAGCTTGACCTATTTTAGTCTTGACTTCTTTCTTATTCCCTTGAGAAAAATGTATCTTTGCATGATCAGAAAAAAAAAAGCCAAAATGAGTTCCAGATCTCTTTAGATAGTAAACAGCATTGGATCAGCTAAATACAAAGAGATACAAAAGAAGAGAGGGATTATATTTCTCTTTCCACTATCCATGGAGTAGGGTGGTGTGTCCTAAGAGATACTGTTTGGAAAAGTTCTTCACACTTTAAAGATACCAACTAAGTGACCTTGAGCAAATCACCTCTTCCACATCTGGGTCTTGGTTACCTCGCATACAGAAGCATACAGAATATGGAATTAGACTAAATTCTTCTTGCTCTGAAAATAACCTATCCAAAGTTTTTAGAACTTTGCCTGATGATGTTTGGTGTTACAGGAAATCTGAAGTGGTGGGGTGGGCAGGGGGGGTGTGGGGGGTGACGGATAGGAGGGAAGCTTTGCCAGAATGTGCAGAAAGTTCCGGAGCCCTGCCCATAGTAGAAGTGGTTCTTGAAGTTGGCTTTTAACCCTTAATGGTTAGGATATAGAATAATGTATTCACAAGAATTTTCACAGCAATTTTCTTCCAATGGAATTTGTAGATTTCTCCATCTAAGTAAAATAAAGCAAGAGGAAATTAAAAAGGATTAAAATGTTCCACATATTTACCTTTCAAAATATCCAAACTTACACAAAAGAAATTGGCCCAGGGGAATACTCAATGGATTTGTTGGCTCCCTGGACAGACAGTGTCCTATATACATGGACATTTAACTAATTTAAGTCAGTAGATAAAATGTTGATAATTATATGTAGATAAATCTAATATTTCTAAGTTTGAGGTGCTTTTTTTTTACTCGTCTCCCACAGTGCTTCGCAAAATACGTTAGTTCTTTCGTATTCTAAACTTCTATGGTCAAAAATAACAATTGAGCCCAACAATAAATGATATTTTTAACAACCCATTTTCCTGGAACGGGGGGGAGGGGCAAAAGGTAATAAAAGATTACATCTTAGAATGATTTTTCTTTACAATTAAAGTTATTTTTAGTATGTCCTTTAATCTAGTTTTTATTCTGAGTTGAATTTAAACCCTAAATAAGGGATTATTCATAGAGACAAAGCAATCATATGACTTACAGTTATTACATTTAAAATTTCATAACTGTGTGTTCTGCAATAAATAGGTATTTGAAAATAAAATGTTGTGAAAATGTTTTAGACACACACATCAGGAACTGGATACTCAGGGCTCTATCCCCTTCAAAAAGTCATCTTAAACCAGTGAGTGGGCATTGATCAAAATATTACTAAAAGCGAATTTTGGAATTATTTTTCACAACCTGTGACATGTTCTTCAAATTATAGACTACCATCAAAGATTGAGAACCTTTTTTCTCTGAGGATTATTTTGGTTTGAGAAAGAATGATAATTCATTCAAAGCAAGTCTAATCCATAAACCAAACATTCCAAACTGGGTAATACCATTTTCGGGGTCTAAAATTGTGATGCCTAGGTAATAAGACTAACTCTCTTGTGTGACTAATGGAAGAAATGACCAAATAAAGAACTCTGTATGCAAAACCCAGTGAGGTGGGACGAAGTGCAAATGCTCACTCTTTACAAATAGCAGTCCTGGGAGAAAATAGTTAACTGGCTGGAACCCAAGCTACAGAATATACTGTCACTCCAGTTTCTAACTTCTCTGCTCATAATTTTTTTCTCTTTCAAGATATAAATGCAGTGAAAGTCATACAAAGTGTTGCCGTAAAGTAATGAGTAGATACATTTAAAAGTAGCAAATTAATATGTGCATAACCAAATGAGTATTGTCCTTTAAATGAGCCATCTTGGAGCCATACATTCTACTGTCTTTGTTCATAACTTGTTTTGAAACTCATCTTTTAGAACTATCTTCTGAATATGTTCATGACTCACACAAGAAGACTGGTCCCTGATTATATCACCCAGCCTCTTAAAATCTTTCTTTTCTTCTTCTTCTTCATGACCTAAAACAAGCTAGATCACCTATCTGTCCGCCAGTATTGGCACTGAATGATATTACAAATCCTCTCAATACACAATAATTTGACCTCACTGCAGATTTACAAGCAGGATGCCCACGAAGAATGTAATTTTAAAGAGAAGAATGACCACACAAATGGAATAAATACAGGCTCCTGATGTGATGCCTCTAAATTAAAAGACTTATTTGAAAATGTAAGTTTGAGGTTTTTCTGTTAGATTGCTTTTATTGTTTTATACTCGGGCCTCTATGTTTTATATAATTTTGGTGCCCCAAATTAGGAAACAATTATATGGTGCTTGAATGGGATCTGCCAGTGGAACTGATTGTACTATCTTAGAAGGAAGTGACTAAGTGAAAACAAGTATATACTGAGTGTTTTAAGAGGGTCGAATATATTTTACTAGACTAAGATATGAATTTTTAATTTACACATACTTTCCCTTAGAAAGACAAAGATTATAATTTCAAGGAAGTAACCTCATGTGAAAACACTAGCATTTCAAAGATTGCTATCACATATCCTATGTGAGATATGGAGGGGAAAAGGAAAGTGGAGACATTCCTTGAAATGTTCTAAATCCATGAGGTATAGAAGGTAATTAAATTATTCACACAAAAAAGTTAACTTCCTGGTACAAAATAAATTGGAAAAGGACAATCTCTCTTTACACCCCCAAGGAAAACAGGAAGGAACATCTTTAGTTTTCACTTTCCTTCAAATTTAGTAGGGCTCATTCTTCAATTTGATGATTTGCTGGGAAAAAAATGGAAACTATTACTTTTTTCATTAACTGAAGAATGACCACTTTTGTTACTTTACAAAATGAGAGTTGCAATAAAACAGATACTCAAGCTTAAACCCTTTCTTTGTGTTTGGGCTCATAATTCTTTCTCTGCTTTGCATGTCTGGAACTCACATGATATCAGGAGTATCCTAATTTTAAATAAATTAATACATTACATAATCTTCTTAACAAGCAGAGATTAGATTACTTTTTTCATATTAAAATAAACCAGCAAAACTGAGAGGGCACATCTTAGGACATATTCATTTTTATAAAATCATTTAAATCAACTTAATTCTCCTTTGCACGCATGGATATATCGAACCATATTTCTAAATATATCCTGTGCACTTTGCTTTGAAAATAAACTCCAATGAGAAAGAGCACAATTAATACCTCACTTAGATTTAAACATGCAAATACCATGTATTTTGGCTCTCTGAAGTAATGGAGCCAGGATCATTTTATAGTTGAAACATGTGAGAAACATTTGACACTTGTAATCAAGGCTTCAGAGATGCCTGCATGCGTTATTTTAAATACTTTCTGCATCTGTGATCATTTCTACTTCTCCTTAGGCATGAAGCTTTCCTACCCATCATCCCTCTCTCAACACACACACACACACACACACACACACACACACACAGACAATACATCCCCCAAACTAAGATGATCAATTAAGCAAAATAACTTCAATTAAACAAAAATTCAATCAAATTGTTAAATTGATCATTACATTTATTTTAAGATATTCCACCATATCTTTAGCATCAAGTCATTTCAGTCAATTAGAATGATCAGTGAAAGAGGAGAAAAAAATATTTGCCCATATGTATAAATACCATCTAATAAAGACGGGATTTTGTTGGTCTTTTGGCAAGATGTTTCCTAAATATCTCCGAAACCATATTGATATAAATGGGCCATTGCTTTCTTCCGGAGAATTTTTTATAGTGAGAAAATGGGCAAGGAAAGAAGATCTTTATGTACCTGAAACATTCGTAAGTATTTAAAAATGGACACCTTGTCTACACACCTGATTGCACATTTTCCTCATTATTTCATTTAGCAGTTCCTGTGACTTTGATTCTCTACAACATTTTAAGGTGAATGTACATACATCACACACACACAAATATCATCTCAGCATACAAAACAACAAGGTTATCTGAAACGAATATGGAATTCATAGTTATGTATCCTTTTTAAATGACATTTGCAAATGGTCACACTGCACATCTGTGGTTTGCTCCAAATAAATGTAAGATTATAGCATTACATTTTAAACCTGCAGATTCTTCTTTCTGTAAGCTTTGGCTCCAGCAAATCTCAGCTCTTCTTATTACAGGCCTTCTCACATGCCCCCAAGTGAGGAGCGCTTTGCAAGCTTTTTGGCAAGATGTGTTGTTTAAGCTGAGCTATTTATCTGATAAACATTTTCACTATAACTCAGTGTTTTTAATTGTTCCCCTTTGTCTTAAATAACTGACAAAATTCTAAACTGTAAAAGTAAAAGGAAGAAAAAAAAAGAACCCGGGGTAATTATTATCTTCACAAAAGTATCTACCATAATATTGTTCAAATAACAACTGTCCTTCCTTATTCCCTTAAAAGTGATTTACCTAACATTTTCATATGATTGACTATCATAGAATCTTTACAATTTTGTTTACAAAGGGCTTGCAGTGATGTGGGAAAATTCTAATAACATACTTTGGAATAAAATATAAGATACTAAGTTAGGTAAAATTTACTATATTAAATTTATATAAAAAGCAAAATCCTAGAAAAAGAAAGACTGGAAGGAAATATTCCAAAATATTTCCAGTAGTTGCCTATGGTTGTTAGGATCGTAGATGATGTGTTTTCTTATTACACATTTTTCTTCTATTTTTTACAGATTTAACACAGTGGGTTAAAAAATGGAAAAAATAATTACAAAGCTGTTTTTCTTTGAACAAAAGGGATTCTGTGAAAACTTTTAAAGTGTTACCTCTCTGGTATAAGGCAAGAAAGACATAAATGATTTTTAAAGATATAAAACCTTTAAAATTTTTTTCTTAACAGATTCAAACAATGATTTTAGTAGAGACTAGATAATTTATGTGATTTAGAGTCTCTGAGAGTAAATTCCAAATTATAAGAGAAATTGTATTGACCAAATACTACCTATATGGAGTGTATTGATATTTAAAAATTCTTCCTGTTTGACAATACATTTATTCTCAGGTGATAGTTCTGATTCTTTCATGTGGATTTTTAGAGTAGCATTTAACTAAAAATATTTTTTATTTGTGCTACAAATAAAAAATTGTACATAAAGCTAAAGGTAATTTTAATAATACTAAAGTCCTTTTTAGATATATATTTAAAAGATTCTTAGTTGGCCAGCAGAATTCTCTCTTCTCCTAATTATATTCTACAGTTTTCTAATTGCAAGGTATCATTCATATATTTGGTAAACAAATAGTTTAAGGGATTTTTTTCCCAAGTAGAGATAATAATATTTTGGATTTACTGTGATTAGCAACCCTTTTGATATTATTTTCGTTAGAAGAAATCAAGGTTTTACACCAATTAAATTATTTACAGAAAAAAAATCTGCTTTATAAATCATTCTCACACATGCTTCTTGATTCTTTTATGTAGATTAAACCAGAATTTGTAAATCATATTAAGTATTGATTATATTGTCTAAAGGTATACATGATAATTAAAAATTCTTTTCAAATTGTATTCAGAAAGCAGACAAAATGTAGGTAAAGAAACGGCAAGTAAAAATGGTCTGCGGTCCAGTTGTGCATGTATACACAGCAATTTGAAAATACTAATTTTGTTCCATTGCATGGTAAAGAATTATTTCTTTTTCCTTCTTTGCCTAAAGGTCATCTATAATTGAGGACAAGGTAGGAAGGGTCCAGAGGCTGAGTGTGGCTTTGATCTAGATGTCCAGCCTTTCTCAGTGCAGATCATTCTGTGGAGAAAGGTAGGAGTCACATCAATGAATTGGTTGCTTTCCTAAAGGTTATCAAGGCCCCCTTTTCCCTTCTCTCCTGCCGCCTCTCCGACACCACACCCTTTGTGAGCACTTCTGTATTTCTGCAGCAGTTTGACTTTGTCTGGCAGAAATTGTACTCAGGTATAATACTAAGCCTTAAACCTGTTCATCTTTATTTGTACCTGGTTACCCTGATTTTACTCTGAGATTCATAGCATGTGTTTTCATCTCTGACCAACTGTATCAAATCATTTAAAAATATGTATAGCACGTGTTATTTGATTTTGGATAAGCAGAATATTCTCATTTTCAAAAAAAGGATCAGAATACCATTTGTTATATAAATCACTTCATATGATGCTTTCCTTCAAGTATTAGGGTAATAATATTGATACTATGGATTTTCTTTTGAAATAAAAAGAACAGCACTAAATGCTCCAAATTAGAATGAATCCTGGAAATGTTAAAAAAAAAAAAAAAATATATATATATATATATATATATATATAGAGAGAGAGAGAGAGAGAGAGAGAGAGAGAGAGAGAACCTAGGTCCATTTATGGAGTTCTTTGGAAATACTTTTATCATGTTTTTACTTTTATTACAAATATTAATAAAAACATGAAGAAAGATTAAAATCCTTCTAAATAGCCTTTTACCAATTATTTAGACCACGTTGTACAATTTGAAAACTTGGCAGTAATTTTATCAAACATCTTATAAATCACCGTCAGAGTTCTGTTAAACAGTCATTTTGAATTACACTATAACCAATTATTTTTATAATCAAATATTTCATCAATTATCAAATGCATTAATCTTTTATCCCATTTAGATAAAAATAAGTCAGCTATTTCCAAAAACAGTGCTTCTTGTAATTACTTTTGCAGGGCTAATTTATGTTCACATCATTTTGTACTTTTTTCTGTCAAACAAAAGTATTTTTCGCTGAAGAGATAATATAGCTTTAATTTCAATCCCCATACTATTTAACTGAATAAATATTTATATTTACAAAAATACTTTGAATACTATTCTAACCTTAAAGAGGTGATGATGACAGCTACACACTTGTTTCCAAGTAATGTCTTAGAGTTATAGGGAAAATTCTTTTGTAGAAGAAGAAATCCTATGACAAGTTTACAGATACTTTCACGTCTTTCTTATGTCATTCTATCTTCTTGAGAACTTTAATATAGATAGACTAAATATTGCATTTAAAATAACTATAGAATTTTTATGGTATAAAATGAGTATTTACTATTGCATGTTAAAATAAAAATATATAATTTTAATGTTACATACCTTTTGTTTGGAATAATTCCATTTCATTTAATGCATTAATTCTGCAGTATGTTTTAATAATTACATACCTCTAATTGCCATATGTACTATGTATGTGGTTAAGGTAAAATACAATTCGAGTATATGGTGAATGCATTTGGTTCGTAGACATAATTTTTGCAGTATTTACTACCAATTTGAATATTCTTTGTGTTATATTTTATGCTATGAACACTTGTGGTAGCATCACAAAACATCAGAATAAGTTTTTATCTTCAATCAGTTATGTAAAAGTAGATCTCAGGGTACACAGGAAATAATTACATTTATAAATGACTACTTGCACATTATTATATTTATATATAATTTTTTCCTAACATTTTGAATAACAAATTCTTTTAACTTTAAAAAATCTGTCAACATAAAAACATCTATTCACTTTTTTAATCATGGCAGGACTATTTTCTAGGGAACTCTATCTCAAAATTTAACAAATATTGCTATTGAATAATATTAAATTTAATAATTGAGAATAAATTTTTATTTTGAAAAATTCCTACGTTTTTCTGTTCTCTAATAAAATATTAGTTCATTTATATGGCACAATTATTAATCACTTTTGCCCATGTAGCCTGGTTGTATATTATATTACACAGTCTTAACACTTGTTTTCCTGAGAAAATCCAATTCTAATGCTAACAAATAGAAAAAGCTTTTGCATGTGATATTTTATCCCCAAGAAAAATAATTCTTGGTTTTCTCTGAATATCATTTATAAGGCAAAAGACAGTTATTTTTTCCAAACGTGATCGGTAAGTGTCCATTTTCATATCATTTTTAGTAAAAGGAGCAATCTCATTTAGGAGGAAGGCCATTTAAATGTAAGTGTGTCCTAGTATGAAAATAAGCTTGTCACACTCCTCTCTAATAGTGAAGGATTTCAGTTTCCCTTTACACAGACATTTGCACCTAGTATTTTCCAATTCTGTAATGCAAACATTCACAGAGAGGTTAAATACAGTGTTGGCTTTGCAATATGTATGCAGAAGAGCAGCATGCATTTTGCACAGGCTTCCTTGAATTTAACCCTGGGTCAGCAGACATGTTTAAATGTGGACTTGAACATAAATGGTGCCTACCAAAAAAGAGTCGAGTGGGAAGTTTTTATAAAATGTCACAATTGATGTAAGAACTAGATCTCGAAGGGAAAAGACAAAAGGTGGGAAAGATGTTCCAAAATCACTTGATTGAACATATATTTCATCCTTTTAATTTGATTACTGTACCAAATCACAAGGAGCCAAGTTGGAGTTACAACTATCCACTAACATTTTCTTTTCTACGTTCCTGGTATGTTCTCTCACTTTCCAACTCTTCTGTTTCCAGGCAGTTGTACCATATGAAACTTAAAGCAATTGTTCTGATTCATGGTTTAGGAGGAGTAGCTGATTAATCCCATGTTAGCAGTCTTGACCCTACGTGGAAAATAGAACCTTAGACGGCCCACTCAACAATATATCAGGAAGCAGAGTTGTGTGGCTTGCCTTGCTCTTAAATGTAATGAAAGTTTAGGGCAATGTGGAACAGTGATGTGAGGCCCCATCCTCCCTTTTAACCTATGTTTCAAAACAACATTCTGGTGTGGGGTGAGAATGCAGTGGGGAGAGAAGATGACCAATTAAGATTTTTCTGGGACAAAAATCTTAGTTTTCCAAATATTTTATTTGAGTCCTCTATGAAATGCTTTAAAACATTTTTTTTCCTTAAGCGTAATTACTGTTTTAAAAAAACAATAACTGGTTTTATGTGTTTATCTTAACCCTTTAAAATTTCAATCTTGGCATTTTTTTTCTCCTCTTTGATGTCTGTAGAATGCTCCTCCACCTTTTATGCAGAGATCTAATTGTACTTATTATAAAATAATTGCAAATAACTCCAAATTTCAGAATCATGTGTAATAAGACACACTCAATTTTAAAGAAAAATGTACATGTTATATTTTAAAAACACAAAAGACAAGCTTTGAGGAATCCACTTAGTCCTAAATATCGATAATTTTCACAAAAGCCTTAAACTGAGCATGTATTTCTACTATAAATTAGGAGAAAACCTTCGTATTTTGTAAAATGTTCTCAGAGCTTACAATTAAAATAAAGGGATAAAGTGGAATTACATCTTTTTCAAAGAGGACCACAGGCACAAAGGCATGAATATGTGAATTTTATTTACAACTCTAAAGCAGATTGAAATGCCAAAGCAACTTGAAAATCTGTCAAATAATGCTAAATCTTAAACACAGGGTGCTGTAAATGGTGGTCACAGAGTCCAAGTTGGATTTCAGTATTGGAAGCCATGCATAACTATTAGTAAAAGAAAAGAAAAACACACACACACACAACTACCTAGCATAACTAGACAAAGCTGAAACGTGCTGAAATCTCCCCGTGCAAACTGCATAATAGCACTTGCAGTGGCCCCTTTCTGTCACCCACCGTAACCATCAAGCCTGATTCTGCTGCAGTCAGGTGCACGGCCGCAGAGCTCTGATGGTTGGCTGCAGAGAATTCCGAGGAAAGACACATTTGTGCAATTTTTCCTTGGACAATAATCAACAGTACTTTTTGATACATTTAGATTTTTCCTAAATCAACTGGAAACAAAGTGTGCAGGATTTTCTTCTGCCTTCTCCTGAAGTGAAGGTTTTATTTTGACTGAATCCTTCACTAAGAACGTGCAGCCTTTTGATCAAGTATCATTTGCATTTCTATATGGGGCTGGGTTTTATGTTCTTTTCATACATACTGTCTACTACGTGTATCATGTTGGTTCGTGCTAGTCACCATTTAAAACACTAGGTACCAAGTGTCGCCTTGTGAACAGAATCCATATGTATAAGCAGAAGACAATAGGATACTGCAATTTAAAATTCAAAATTAATAGGTCTTTTGAATGGAACATATTTTTACTATGGGTATTTTAAATATATGCTCAGATACAAAATGCGATATTTTGGTTTTTAAATGCTGCATCTTCAGATTAGCCCTGTCTCTTAAATTTTTTTTGAAAAAGGAAAAACAAACGAATGAAATGCTTCTCAAGGCTTTTCTTCAGAGCCAAGCACTCTGCATGTTCCGTCAAGGTGGGTAGCATTAAAAAATAATAATAAAACAAACTCTACGCTACATTATGTAGCCCAAAGAGTTCTTAAACAAGAGGCTCTGGTTTTACAAAAAGTTGTCTTTGGGGGGCTCAGCAAGCATACTGCTTTGTGTACAAAAATGGAAAGAATTTGTAAGGGCACGTATATGTGTGTGTGAAATAATCTTTATCTGCATCATTTTTTTTAAAAGGTCAACAATTTTTTTTTCCTTGCTTCACAGAGAAATGTTCTTTTACCATCCTTATCTCAAAAAGCTGGTAAAAAACCATTTTCCCCCTTTTCTCCAATTTTGAAGGCATCCTTTCATAAAGAAATGACCAGACCCGGTCTGCTTCATTTATCCATGTGTGGCTATTAAAACTGCCTAGATCTCAAACACATACAAACACCTTGTCAATAAAGTAGTAAATTAAGCGACTGGCATTTAAAAAAAAAAAAAAAAAAACCTTCCGGTAAATTTTCTCATTAGCAGACAAATATTTTGCGCCCAGAATAGTTGTCTCAGGCTTAGAGCTTTAACATTTGACAAAATTTTAATAAGACAGGCTCTGAGTTTAGCAAAAAGTGTATTATAACAGACATGGAGTAGTCATTCATTTTATCATTTTTAAGAAAAGTATTTCAATTTAACACAGTTTTTCTTAAAAGAACAACAGCTTTATTTACTAGGTTTCACATAGCACATTTTTCTGAAAAATATGATTCAAGTTTGCGTTTGAAGCATTGTGATAGCGCTCATCAAAAATAAAGCTAAGCAGAATACAAATTACGTATCTCTCAATCAGAGAGAGTTGAGGCTCTAATGTCAGGAATATATTATTGGAGGAAAGCCTTTTAGTGTCTTCACTAATCGGATGGTTCTTTCTGCTTTTCCTCACCTACTGAGCAAGGCAGCATGTAGTATCTATGAAGATGCTTGATGTTTCTTAGATAATGTGGTTTGGAAGATGCTGTTTGCAAGCTTATTTGCTTCTGGGTTGTGTTCATAAAGCAGGAGAATATAATTCATTTCTGCATATCTGCTAGACTGGACAAATCAAGGTGACAATCCGTGGTTAGCTCTGTCAGGCCCTTTGTCCCACTGCTGCTGTGAATGGAAGTACAATGGGAGCAAAGTGGAATATATAACAGTCCAGCTGCCTTGTTGTGACAGCCCAGTCCCACCATTGCTGTGTGTCAGCTCATGTTTGTGTACCGGTAGCCAATCCATAAGATGACAATGCAAATTGTGTGAAAAGTCTTCTAGAAGATAACAAATCATGTTGGGGGTCGAGGTACGCGAGGAGAGGAAAAGGGGAGGTTGGACACATGTCTTAGAAAAATAATGATCCGTAAAAGGTTATATTTTTGGTACAGTGATTCCATTCAAATGCAGGGCCCTCATCGCCATTCTGGCATGTGTTTCAAAGACGCAGGTAGGCGCTTATCCTTAAATTTATCATACCATTTCTGTATGCAAGTTTCTGCATTAATGTTACTTTTAGGGCTATTTATATTTCATTTACGCATGCAATTAATCATCTTTACTGTGTTGATGCTACTGGCGTCAGCAGTGTGACTTAATTAAATTTGAAATTATAGTACAGTAAATATAGGCTTCCAACTTGCCGGTCCAAATTAAATGCTGTGGTCTATTTCTTACCCATGGTGTTTTCCAATTTAAGTGTTCATTTGAAAGGTTACATTTCAGGCGGAAATCGTGTTTCTTTTTCAAAAACTTAACTGTTGCTATACTAGAATAGCTCTCTTTCAGTGAGCATTCCTGTCTATTATCTCTATTCGCAGTATATAAGTACAATGTCATCTGTATTGATTACCTTACCTTTGCTATTTATCTGATTGGATAACTAATATTCTTTAAGGGACGTTTTTACCCCCTTCATACATTTCCCTCTGATACATCAGCCCTGAGCTGCCTTAAAAAGGTCTCGCCTCCATTTTGTTTCAGGCTGGAAATCAAGCAATTAGCCCACAGAATGGAGGTTCTCGGCTCTGCTCTATATACTGGCTCTCAGATGGGTAGTTTTACCTGTTTGAAATCCCAGGCAGAATGGTTTACTGTTGATCTGGTTAAACTGGCCTCTGAAGAATATTCTTACGATGTCAAAGAAACGACTCTCGCTTCGCAGAAACCTTAGGAGCTCGAGATCTCTGTGGTGTTATCAGTAGAGAATTATCCTCTGTGCAAGACTTGCACACCCCTGCTCTTCTTACTTGATAGCGTGAACAATTAAACTATTTATTCAAAAATTCCACTGTAAAGTGCCAGGCTCTAAAACACTGCTCACTTAATTTCTTTAAATGTGTATATGTTACGTATTACAGCCTTCTTCAGATAGTTCGTAATATATCTAGCAAGGTATCTGACCAGAAACGTAGCCACACTCCTATCATGTATACAACACAGGGTTTGAATACTAGGAAATTTGTCATCCGTAAAGTGCAGCACAGGACTTGTGTGTAAAAAGCACAAGCTCTTTTTCTTTTTCTTTTCTTTCTTTTTTTTTTTAATGCAGTGCTGCCTTGTCTGCACTTTTTGAAATTGCATATTTATCAGTTCATGAATTATTTATGAGATTGGAAAAGGTTGGGGGGGCGAAGCACTGAGAGGAAGAGGAAGAAGAACATACAAAAAATATACGCTTGAAATACTTAGGGTGGGAGATGCTTTTAATGTGAATGCCAGCAATTCTGCTCAAGAATAGCTGTATTTTGATCTTTTGGTGTATGTTTGGATTCAGCGTTATATAGTTTGGTACTTAAACGTTGTTTTGCTGTGCTGTCTACTTGCTTTCTGAGGAAATTAGGAAGAGCATAGTTTGTTTAAAATTAGGTGAAATGGGGACGAAGATGAACAGAGCACTTCAAACACTTCTAAAGTGTAGAGTATTTAATAAATTTTAATCTTTTGTCTGTCAGCCTCTATTGTTATCAAGAAAGAGCTGACAGATTGAGGATTAATGAAATGTTTCATAAATTAGAAATGAAACTATCAGTAGAATGTCCAAAGTAGGACTCAAACATTGTTCAAGCAAGAGCTTTGGGCCAGTAGAATAGCCCATTCTTAAATCCAATCCCTTTCAGTCTCGTGGGGGAAAAAATAAACCTCCCATATCCACGGGCTGAGAACATACATTCAGCTTCTTTCCTTAAAGAAATCTATGTTTTCTACTTGTTTTTGGCAGGATGATATTTTTCACTTATCTTTCTCAAAAACAAACTAAAAGCACAAGAAAGAGGAAAACAACCTCAAAAGTGACTTTAAAACCAAGAAACTCAATGCTAAGAATTTCATTAGTGAGTATAAACACGTTAACGGGTAGAATGACACCAAATATAACGTAGGATCCTAAATCTTCTATTCACCGAGCACTTCACCGGGGTACGTGTGTGTGGAAGGAGGGCTTATGGGAAGAGAAGGAGTGGATGTATTTAGGACCCTGCTGTAACTTCTGAATATATTCCACAATATAACATCAGGATGGGTCACTAAATCCCCCAACCTTAACCCTCCCTGTTAAAAATAAATAAGTAAAAAGATGAATCGTCTGACAATAAATTCTAAAAATGGTATTTTCTTAATCCCCACAGAATTTCCTATATAAAGTGTGCAGTAGGAAACATGTTGGCCGAAAATAAATGAGGGACATGTGATGTGTTGAGCCTTGAAAATGTGCTACGCTAAAAAGAAAAATATTTTGAGTGTGCAATACATGACCCAACTCTCCATTTTTGGTTCAGAAGATCCTGATTTAGGTATTAACAGTTTAAAGTTGAACCTGATCTTTTAACTCTTCTTCTTGCTGTTCTATTCATTTGGATTTATTAACTTTTCTTCATGGTCGTTCTGAACACTAACCTGAAGTACCGTTTCTCTTATCGGCCAGAGATACAGAATTTGAAAGTGGGCTGGTAGAGTGTATAAAAATGTTTAGCCTAATCACTCCCTAATGACAGCGACTTATGTCCTTAGTGCAGTCGATTTGTTTCCTGGGTTTTAAAAGTAGATTATTTCCATGGTGCAGGCTTAGTGTAAGCTGTTGAGAAAACCACAAGCACTGCACTTCAGCCTGGGTTTGGGACATTCGCCAAGGGTAATCTGATTAAAAGGGCATTTTTTACAACATTGTGCTGCTTTGAAAGTTCTGCGCCACCCGACAGAGTAGGGGCCACAAAATTGCGTTTTGAAGACTAACTAGTTTTCTTGAGCAAAATTAAAAGCCTGATGATTCTCTTCAACCTAAGTGCAACGGAGAAGCAAAACGTCCTTATAACACATCTGTCACCTACCACAAGTCCTTTCGTGATCTGTTTAAGCAGCTGTTCAAGCTTGTTTTGCTTTGAGCCACATGAACTTATGACATAGGTGTACCGCCCGTTAGCCTGGTTCCATGGAGAAGTATGAAAACAGTAAGTTTCCAGCTCTGGTTTTGTTATTGTGTGACTTGCCTTGCTGTGTGCACCAAGAACCGTTAACAGTTATGGTTGGTTACCTAAGAAGTCAGCAGCTGTAAGTTGTTAAAAGGTAATTATCATATCTCAAATCTGGGGTGTCTTTTAAAAGATGGAATATAATACTAATTAAATATGTCATGTTTGCACACATTGGAATGTACTCAGAGAAACTTTCTTGCATCACTTATTGAAGTATTTTCATATTTTTTCCATGGGATCTCAGTAGGCAAGTAAAGATAGATAACTAAATCTGTTCCCATTTTCCTAACATCCCTAGAGTAGGATGGATAGTAAATTCATGTGAGAATCCATCCATTTAAATAACCATAGGTCTGTTTGCACCCAAAATTTGTATACACTGCTGATAGGTGAATACTTGGTTTCTGTTGCTTTTTCAGACTTTGCTGGTGGATTCTGTTAACACTTTGTCTTTGTTGGAAGGACATTTCCTCCCTTTCCCCCATCAAATTAAGGATTTTCAAAATAACTGAAACGTTGTCATGAGATACTATGACACAGTTCTGAAAAGAAATATAAAATATATTTTAATGCCATGTATGATTTGTTCAGCAAATGTGCCAGGTATTGTGTTAGTGCTGTACACGAACCTGTCCCTTCCCATGAGCTGATCATACTCTACAGAAGGAGAGATAGTATGATATAAAGGGGTAAGTGTTACACTTAATCCAGAAGCCAATTGCTGAGGGACCAGAGAGTAGGGAACAGTATTACTCTTGAAAGAGATTGGCATCCGTGAACTATAGGTTAAAAAAAAAAAAAAAAGTATTCCTTCTAACAGTGGAATGTTTTATAATCCCCAAGTTTACCTGTCACAATAAAAACTAGTGTCAATGAAAGGATGTAGCCATTTTCGTATATATACCTCACAACATTCAGGTCTCATTACTGCCTGGCAAAAGCTTTGCTACGTTTTTGTGGTACCCTACAACATGTTGAATTCTTCTACATTGTGTGTTTCTAAATTCTCTGGGCTCTATTTTCAGGGAAATAAATCCCTGAGCGCGTCGTTCTCAGTCAATATCAAAAATGGTGGCATTTCTTAAAATACACTTTCTAACTTTTGGTAATGCGGAGGGAATGTGCTGAAAACAACTCGAGTCAAAATAGAAACCCAGAGATGCTGCCGATTGAATTAGGCCTTTCCCCGCGACAAACATCTATTGCATTTCTTTGTTAGAGATGACCGTTTTTCTTCTGAGCCATCTTTACCTTCCCGGGAACATTGCTCTAGGATTGCTCAGGAGTGAGTGATATGGCAGAGAGGGGTCAATGACAAAACATGGGCTTTCCAAAGAAACTCTCTGCAATCCGTAGGTCATGTTTCAGGAAAGCACTGCTGTCACTTCAGAGCAAAATTCCCATCTGTGCCAGTGGGGTTGTCCTGATGGATGCAGAGAGCGTTTTATGGTCTTTCTTCCCCCTGCAGAATAGAAAGGGTAATTTCATTCAGGCACATTAATATGAATGGCTTGGAGTTATATGATTGAAGATTTTTTAATACTAGCACCCATGTCAGCATGTAGGGTAGAAGCAGTGCCCCAGGGTGCCAGTGAGCCAAGGTACATACTCCTGTGACCAGAGGGACAAAGTGAAATGATTTTATTCTGGAGAGGTATAGGTAAGGGTGAAGAGGTATTTTCCTGCTTTCTCTGTATTTGGCACGTTATTTTAGAAGCAGTCCTTTGAAAACCTTCTAGGGAAAATTGGCCATGAGAAACCATAACGCTACATATCTGCCCGTATAACCGTTTTGTAGCACCAGTAATGTTTCTTAACCAATTTTACCCTTTGAAATTCAAGGATAGATTCATTTTTTTAATTTAGGTTTTGGATATCTCTTTAAGATTTTTGAATTTTGTGCCACTAAAAATGAGATATTCATGTCAGGGAGATGTCCTGCTGTTCCATGAAAGGGAGGGGGACACTATTTAAAAAAAAATCTTGATAATCAAGGCCACCTGTGATCCTGGGCTGCTTTCTGGAGCACAAAGGCACTGAGGAAAGCTGTTCCCCGAACCAAAGCGAAATTTCTGTGATCCACAAGACACTTCAACCTCTTCCCACTAAGAAAAAAAGAAAATCATGCTACAGCAGGATCAGCTGCTTTCTGTTCCTTCCTTTAAAAAAAAAAAAAAAAAAAAAAATCGAGTTGGTTGCTATTTAGCACAAAGCCCTGTGACCTTAGTACTGGGGCTGCTTTGAAACACCGAGCTATTTAATGATGCAAATTACAAACAGAGGGAAAACATCAGAAGAGTCTGTCTGGAAATTAGCTTGTTGGACTGAAAATTAGCTAGCTTAATCGAACTTGCAGGACTCAGATTTTCCCTGCAGAAGCCTGGCTTGGAGCTTCGGTCCATTTGCATTATCTCACTATTCAGTGGAACCCTTGGAATTGTTGGAAATTAGAGACAGGAAAATCTATCTTCTATTTGCATGGTTGAAATGACCAAATTGACCTCTTGGATTTTTAGGAAGGGTCTTAAGTTTTCCAAAGAAACATTACATTAGATACTTGCAAAAAGTCAACCTAGAAAAATTCAATTAAATTATAACTATATTTTAACAGTTCCTAAAATGCTGAGTCAAATTATCCTTTCATCCTTAAGAACTAGGATGAATCATATATGTGTTGATACATAATTACATTTTTCTTTGGTTTTAGGACATGGTATTGTAACAACAGGACCCAATTCATGCAGAGAGAATCCTTGTAAACATTGAATCTAGTCAGAGACTTCAAAGTCATGCTTAAGACATAGGGCTACATTTGAGGCTTATGAATAATTCTGAAGGTCAAATAATTGTACCATGTAGAGATAACAGCATCAGGTCATCAAGATCTATATTAAAACATCAGTTTTTAAATTAAGGGAAGAACTCAACAACTTTAAAGCCATATTTTTATTTTCTAAGAGCTATGAACGGGACTGTGTGATGATTTCTCTGAATAGTTTCAGAAATATTTGTGCTTTCACATTTTTTTTTGATAGATGGGATGACTATACTTGTTTTTTATTATAAAACCAAGGGAGCAAAAATCCTAAACCATTTACCGATCAGATCTTCTGCTTTATGTCCAGCCTAGCAATCAAACATCTCTGTCTGACAGGGGAAAATAACATATATAAGTGATGACACCCAATACAGTAGATCCCTAAATTAAAAGAATTCTGTAAATGTTAAAAGTATAATTAGTTATAAAGTAGCCTCATATCCTAACATTTTTAAAAAGTTTAATTTGAGAAATGTAGTAGTTCAGAATAGAGTTGGAAGCAATATAACAGCACAGAGACAGTGGAGATAAATTCACTGCTACGATTTGGATATCATAGTACAATAATATTGATGACCTTAGGCAGAATTCAGCAAAGTAAGATGATAAACATTTTTATCATTTTTTTATTTTTTAAAAAGTAAAATATGTCATAAATTTGTTATTTGTAAACTTTAAATTTTAAAGAAAATCTCTGGTAATAGTTTCTGAATTTCTGTTGAGACTACTGACAGTTCATAAATATGTCAAATTTAGTTATTAGGAACATTTCTAACTTTTTACAAGAACTTTCTAACTTTTTACAAGATGGTAACTTATTATCTTTGCAACTATTTTAAAACAACTGAGGAAACTCAGTCTCTGTTAAATTTTTTAAGTTGAATGTTTTTCAGTGATGAAGTAGCCTATAGACTTCCACAAAATGCCAGTATCAATAGCACCAGGTAGCCAACTTATTTAATTGCGATATTCAAGTCCATCGTAGCTAAAGTAATGACAATTCTATTATTAAGCATTTGCAAACTAAACAATAGATGTTATTGGTTAATATTTTGACAAGTGTTGAATAAAATGCATTAACTATCATTAAATGCTTATAAAATCATATTTTACAAATTAATGCACAAATCTTATTTGCAAAAAAATGATGCTATCAACATCTTCAGTCTGTGTTTAAATAGCACATACGATTTTGGGTTATTTCTTTACCTTGGTGTCTTTAAACTGATAGATGAGAGAGCAATGGTCCTCCAAGAAAATTGACTGTGAAACTGTTTTACTAAGTCTCTGGATTTCTGTGATGTACACAATCCACTGTTTGTTGATTGCATACATTAGTGCTTTCTGGTTTCATTCTCTTATAACTATGATAAAGGCCCAATTAAAAAAAAAAAGTTATTTAAGCAAGATAATTCTTTTGATCACTGTGAAAATACATTCAGGAGATGATAAGGTGTTTTCTTTTTCATTACCATTAAGGGTCACTTTTCATAGTGCTACTCAAATTTAGGGGCTTGGTTCTAAACAACTTTCATTTTGTAATCTGAACAACTGTCCGAAAATATTTCACCTCTAGAGGGAAATTACCCAAGATTCCCTCTCTTCCTCTTCCCCACTGCCTACCGTTTGCTTTACCTCTCCAGTTCTCTGAATAGGTGAATACTACATTGTCACCTGACTCACAGTTTAAATGTCTTGCCCTCATCTAAGTAGTGTAATACATCAGCCTTAGGTTTTGTCATCCCTGGGGAATCCTAAGGTTGATGGCATGGCGCTCATGCCAACAGAGGGACTCTGAAGCACCAAGCCATCATCTTTATTCTATGAGGCATGGTTCCCACTGTGAAATCCACATTGGTTCATATATTTTTGTTATTATTATAGGTGGCTGGCCTTGATTCTTCTTACACATTTGGTGACTGAAACTGTCCCCACCCCATGACTTAAAAGCATTTAAGATGGAACACTTGTTTAGTGACTAAGCTAATTCTGAAGCCTAATGTGTTTACACAAAGAATGGACTATAATAGTATACCTGTAAGTATACATTATGATACATATGAATATATGTTGTAAAATATAGCAAATACAATACACATTATGATATGTTTAGACTGTATTCATAGATATGCACATATACCACTCTAGGTGGCAAATAAATTTATTTAGTGTGTGTTATTTCAAAAAAAAAAAAAAGACCTGTGTGAATTAAAAGCTGCAAATGGTTTCTAGGCAGAGCATACATGTTACAGTGGGGGGAAAATTTTGCCATAAAAGACCATAATAGTGGTTAGCTTTTAACGTTCACGTTGATAGATTCTGAGTGAATCATCCCTAGAAAGTGGGAGATGGAGGAGGCGGGTCAGGACGCCCTCGTGTCCTTCTGTGCAGAGAAGCCGGCTTCCCTAGGTAGGGATGTGGGGCGGTTCCCAGAAACTGCATCTCGGCAGCACCAGCACATCCATTCTGAGCCCAGGCTGTGGACGGCAACTCCGTGTAGAAGGAGCTTAGGAACGCGGTTCCTCTTTTCCAGCCGCCCCCCCGCGCCCCACTCCATCCCCTGGCTCCGTTTAGCAATCTGAGCTCTGCATGTGAGCTGCGAGGTGATGTCTGACAGTCTTGCAGCAGAGCCTGCGGGAAGAAACAATATTGGTGTCTGCGGGATGGGAGGGCACAGGAAGATCCGAGGGAGAGATGGGTGGCAGGGAGCTCGGGCAGGAGGGGACCTGGGCTGCAGAGGGGTCTTATCTCTTCCCGCGAGATCTCCCTTTATCTCAAGGCCGAGAATAGAACCTCCTATTAATACAAGCACATCCTATTTAAACACATTGCTTTCCTCCACCGGCTAGGGCTGTGGACTTCCGGTACGGTGGCTTCACTGACCATCGCCTTAGGTGGATTTCAAAGGCCAGGAGCCCACCAACATGTTTCTCTTTTTTCCCCTCACAGATTGCTTTTTTCTAGGAAGCTTTCACATGTTTACTTATTCTACCACCACCAACAGGTCATTTGTGTTTCTGGCACACTCTGGTCATTACATAAGAGTAAATATTGTTAACAACAGGAATAGGAATTTGGAATTACCTTACCTGCATGTAAAATTAATGCTTTCCTTTCTGCAGGAACCGTGAAAGCTTGAGAGGCTTATATAAAACGTGCTACACAATTGTCAGAAGAAGCATTACTGCGATGAGCATCCTCTTCATTTTACAAAGTAAACATTTAAGAAGTAATTAGCAAAGAAAATACTGCTTATTTAAAGGTACAGAGATGACACTTTAGTTACATTAAGTCTGTATATTCTAAACTTTTAACTTTACATCATGTGATTTCCCAAGGAATAACTCTCACTTAGCATTTTCTCAGCGCAGGCATCACTCAGACTTATTCAGTGGCAGAAACTGTACTGAGTGTACACTTACACCCTTCATGAAAAGATCTGATAGGAGGCAGACAGCCAGAGAGAACTTCAAGGATTTGGCAAAGGCAAGGACATCTCTTAACCTATCCCAAATTCTCATTTTTGAACATGTAAAATTTCAGGCATTTAAAAAAATAAATTTAATTATGTGGAGCTCAGTACTTTCTTCACAGTACTGGTACTAGAAATAGTTTAAGAACAAACTGTTCTAGGTTTTATTTTTACTGGATCTGTAGGTAAGACTGCCAAAACTGTCACTTAAAAAATGTTGTTTGCAACCAGATTTTGGAGTCCTCGTTTCTGGTTTAGAACTTTGAAAATAGCAGCCAAATGTTTGGATACTTGTTCAGTGATGCAGATAAAAATTCCGGGATGGTCCAAGGCATTCCTATCTCTAAATGGAAAAAAATAATAGCAATAGTAAAAGGAAGGAGAAAGGCAGGAAGGAGGGTAAAAATTCAACCTAATGAGAAAAGTTACAAACACTGTGCTTTGACCTACTTTGGAACTTTCCCTTTCTACCAGACTATATTCTCAAAGACAAAGTCAGCTTCCTCACCAGGTAACATGATTACTCTTTCACGACACCTTAGAATTCCAGGAAGAAAAGACCTCTGGGGTCACCTTGACATCTCCTGCCACTGCAGGCTTGAGTCGAGGCCTCATGGATCACGCCCCGTGGTGCATTAAGGCAGGTTCTGATGTTAACGTAGCCCCTGTGATTAGGAGGGGAAAAGATTTCCTTTACAAAGTAGGTCTAATAGCTCCCATTTCCAAATGATTCAGTCACAGCCTCCAGTTCTACCTTCCTCCTGTCCTCGCCTCCCTCCCTCTGCAAACAAAAGGCACAGTACTCTGCACATTTTTTGTTGTTCTCTGGGTGGCTCTGGGTGGGCAAAGATCATCATGCTCTGATTTAGTGTTTTCAAATAAGTGTGCCCTGGGCTGCAGCACTGTATTGAGAGACAACACAGCCCAAGCGGGAGAGTTCAGCACGGCCACTAATAAAACACAAGTGCGGCTTTGTCAGGCCACGAGTGATTACTTGAACAAGTGCCAACGAAGAAACCAAACATTAGAGCTCAGCGCTTCAGACCCTCAAGACAAAGGGCCAATTGACTTTCCTCATTAGTTTTTGTGCCAAACATGTAAACACAGTTTCCTCTCTATCTTTGATGCTCAAAACATGCCAGCTTGTTAACATCTTGGGTGGTACTGTGGTTTATGAGGCTATAAAGACTATTATGTTGGGTTGGGTCTTTTTTTTCTCTTCTTATTGGAAAAGATCAGTTTATTCTATTTAACTTTTTTTTTTTAATGAAAAGAGAGTCTTTGGGGCACTTTTTACTTCCCATTAGTTCCATCGATTCAAATACAATAATTCAGAAATGTAGAAAGAAAGAAAGAAAGGAAGGAAGGAAGGAAGAAAAAGAAAGAAAGAAAGGCAAACCCCAGAGAGACATGATTCTTACTGAATCCTGCTGAATGTGTACAGTGAAAAGTCTGTTACGAATGTTTCAAAAGCAAAGCCTGTAAATATATCATTGTGAGAATAAGAATAAATAATCTAGAGGACTGACCAAGGAGAAGTAACTATGGTTGTCAAGTCAAGTCAAAGCTCCATCCTGGGTTAACTGACACCTCCTCACCACACCCTCTTTCGGTGAGGGTCCTAATGGTGTCTCGGAAGTTTCATTGTGTTATTTCAGCGGTGACTCTTACTTCTCCTCTCTTCCTGTTCTCTTTGTATTTTGGCTGTTCTCTTACACCTGTGCTTGCCCATACTTCAGACCCCCCTTCCTTTCACTCCTGACTTCTCAGGCCAGAGGAAGCAGGTGTCTACAAATGTGTTGTCATTTGTGTGGTTATACAGAAACCCCTTTTCTTAACCGTGTCTCCGTAACTAGGTTAAGACGAGAAAAAGAGCATTGGCTTAGGCGTCTGACAGTCATCATTGTGAGTCTTGACTCCATGAGTCAGCTGTGTTAACCTCTTCAATGTGAACTCATTTTTTTGCCTATTAAATTGACCAACATTAAAGCGTGATATCACAATATAGTGTCAAGGTATGTAAATTGTTCCAGATTCTGTGGATGGCCCTTTAATAGTATCTATCAATATTAAAAATGCATATATCTTTTGTTTCGACAATTCCATTTCTAGGAATTTATTATACAGATATACTCACACTTACGTTTAAAGGCTGATTTTAAACATACCGTATATAGGGAATTCCCTGGTGGTCCAATGGTTAGGACCCCACGTTTTCAATTCCTAAGGCCCAGGTTCAATCCCTGGCTGGGGAACTAAAATCATGCAAGTGGCACGGCGCAGCAAAATAAATAAATTAATTGATTAAGTACCATATGTAACATTGTTTGTAATAACAAAAGGTTGGGGGAGAAAACCCTCAATGTCCATCACTAGGGACTGATTAAATAAATCATGATATTTCCATCCTAAGGAAAACTATATATCTGTTCAAAATAATGCTGCTACTCAGTATGTATTAAAATAGAATCATCCCACTTTATATGTTTTAGTGAAAAAAGCAAGGTGTATAAGAATATGTCTAAAAAGCTAACATTCGTATAAAAGAATTATATAAATATATTTGCATATATTTGAACATATCTATATTATAGATTACCCATGGGAAAAGGCACAGTTAATTGGTAAAATAAGTGGCCTTAGAGAAGGGGGGATTGGACTCTAAGGATCTGATCAGATCAGACTTACGTTTTACTATCTAACTTTTTGTACCTTTTGAATTTCTTATAAGATCAATGCATTTCTTGGTCTAATGAAATAAATTGCATATTTTAAAGCATATCTTAGAGGGAATACATAAATTCACTGCTATCTATTAAAACCATTATTCAATAGTTTAACTTTATTGAATGGTTTAATGATTAATTATTAAACCATTATTAAGTAACTCACACTATTAAAACCATAATATGAGTTATTTTGTCCCTTAATAAAAACTGGCTCTATGTTTTACACTACATACAAATATTGAAACGTTATGTTGTATATCTGAAACTAATATAATGTTATATGTCAACTATACTTCAATTAAAAAAATAAAAGCTGGCTATGTTGACTCCGATGGAAATGGGATTGAATTTTGATATATTTCATCATAGAAGAATGAACACCTGGAGGCACTGTGAGAACTCTGGGTCCCTGGATGAATTAGGTACTAGGTGAATGGGAGAGCAGAGGCGAGACCTCTGAGGTTAAAATAAACTCAAAGGCAATTTGATATGGTGCCAGCCTTGGCCAGAAACCTTAACAAATGTTTAAGTGTCTGGGAGGTGAAGGGTTTTTGGGAACATCCCTAAGCTTTGCAGCAAGTTTAGCACTAAGGAAGGTGCATTAGTTCTCTCGGGCCACTGGGGTCCCATTTAGCGCAGTGTACTACTATCATCACAGCCAATGGCCTAGAAACAGAGGATTTCCAAGTAATGACACCCCAGTGGCTGGGAAGAGTTAATGTACTTCCTAAGTGACTAATTTACCATTAGGGAGTTATGTAGCCTCTGGGGAAGACAGAATTTGTTCTCACAAAGGCAGAGTAGTTTCGTCGATAACACTGAGAAATATCAATAGAACACAGAAGTGTGTTCTATTTTGACTCCTTTGTAGATTTGTTCTGCTACGTTAGTCAGCACTTAACATTTCTTCGTTCCAGCACATCTGTGAAACAGGGCCACGGTCCTTGAGCCACCCAGAGTTCAGGCATGGTATATGGATGGCTAAAATAGCACTTGGACAGCAAGTACTCTTTTAATATGGGGTGGCAAACTGTTACAGAACCCAAAGCCATGTGCTAAAAATCAAATGCCTAGATTTTAGTGCTAGTCACTAGCTAGCTGACCTTAGATATGTTTCTTAACATCTCTAGGCCTCAGAGTCCTTAACTGTAAAATATAAGATCAGACTTGATGACCTCTGACACTTGTTCCAACGTTCACTTTGATGAATTTTAGCCAAATACCTAAGAAGCAGTGAAATAGAAGTTTGTAAAATGTACAATAAAATGTTACCATTTTCACTTTCTCCCAAGCTCCTCTATCATTAGTCAAGCAATAACACTACTAAGAATGTAAAATTTAGAAAATACATCTTGGCCAAAAGAGATAAATATGAATTGATAAAATGTAGTGCTTATTGGCAATAGATTTATCTCTCTGTTTTGAAAAAGGGGCATGTACTCATGTGAAAGGCAAAAGAAAACTTAAAACATATTCAACAGCACAAATAGTATAAATAATCCATAGCCACATTAAAAATTATGCAAAAATTAGGTGTGGTTAAACCAAGAAGGCTTACTGGAAGATGCAAAGAAAATAGGATATTTGGTATCTTTGACACAGGAGGGGAGAATACAGAATGGAGAAAAGACAGCCTCTTCAATAAGTGGTGCTGGGAAAACTGGACAGCTACATGTAAAAGAATGAAATTAGAACACTCCCTAACACCATACACAAAAATAAACTCAAAATGGATTAAAGACATAAATGTAAGACTGGACACTATAAAACTCTTAGAGGAAAACATAGGCAGAACACTCTATGACGTACATCACAACAAGATCCTTTTTGACCCACCTCCTAAGGAAATGGAAATAAAAACAAAAATAAACAAATGGGACATAATGAAACTTAAAAGCTTTTGCACAGCAAAGGAAACCGTAAACAAGACAAAAAGACAACCCTCAGAAAGGGAGAAAATATTTGCAAACGAAGCAACTGACAAAGGATTAGTCTCCAAAATATACAAGCAGCTCATGCAGCTCAATATCAGAAAAAACAAACAACCCAATCCAAAAATGGGCAGAAGACCTAAATAGACATTTCTTCAAAGAAGATATACAGATTGCCAACAAACACGTGAAAGGATGCTTAACATCAATAATCATTAGAGAAATGCAAATCAAAACTACAGTGAGGTATCACCTCACACTGGTCAGAATGGCCATCATCAGAAAATCTACAAACAATAAATGCTGGAGAGGGTGTGGAGAAAAGGGAACCCTCTTGCACTGTTGGTGGGAATGTAAATTGATACCGTCACTATGGAGAACAGTATGGAGGTTCCTTAAAAAACTAAAAATAGAACTACCATACGACCCAGCAGTCCCACTACTGGGCATATACCCTGAGAAAACCATAATTCAAAAAGAGTCATGTACCACAATGTTCATTGCAGCTCTATTTACAATAGCCAGGACATGGAAGCAAGCTAACTGTACATCGACAGATGAATGGATAAAGAAGATGTGGCACATATATACAATGGGATATTACTCAACCATAAAAAGAAACAAAATTGAGTTATTGTGGTGAAGTGGATGGACCTAAAGTCTGTCATACAGAGTGAAGTAAGTCAGAAAGAGAAAAACAAATACCGTATGCTAACACATATATATGGAATCTAAAAAAAAAAAAAAATGGTTCTGAAGAACCTAGGGGCAGGACAGGAATAAAGACGTAGACGTGGAGAATGGGCCTGAGGACATGGGTAGGGGGAAGGGTAAGCTGGGATGAAGTGAGAGAGTGGCCTGGACTTATATACACTACCAAATGTAAAATAGGTAGCTAGTGGGAAGCAGCCGCATAGCACAGGGAGATCAGCTCGGTGCTTTGTGACCACCTAGAGGGGTGGGATAGGGAGGGTGGGAGGGAGACGCAAGAGGGATGAGATATGGGGATGTATGTATATGTATAGCTGATTCACTTTGTTATACAGCAGAAATTAACACACCATTGTAAAGCAATTATACTCCAATAAAGATGTTAAAAAATAAATAAATAAATCCATCAATTCACACTCAAGGGGAGATTTTCCAGGATGCATATACGAGGAACGGAAATCCTGGAGTCATCTCAGAATTATGCCTATCACACCATGTTAATTAATTAGAATATTCAGTATTGTGAAGATGTCAAACCACTGTGTATGTTATAGTGTAAGTTAACAAGAGAGTAAACCCTGAGTCCTCATCATGAGGAGCTTCTTTTTCCCTTTCATTTCATTTTGTATTTATATGAGATAGTGGATATTCACTAAATTTATTGTAGTAATCATTTCATGATGTATATGAATCATTATGCTGTACACCTTAAACTTACACAGTGCTGAATGTCAATTATATCTCAATAAAACTGGAAGGGAAAAAAAAGAAATTAGAAGGAAAATATTTAGGGATAGAGTTTAGAGAAAGTAGGTCACCATTTCTCTTCTAATTAAGGATTAGATTGGATTGCAAGAAAAAATTGTAACATTTCGTTGTATTACGCTTTGTGCATTACGCTGAGCATCCTTAAACAGATCACTCTCAGATAAGTGATTGTCTGAAATATTTATTTCATCGTCCTAGTGAGACACTGCAGATGGAAAAAACACAAGTAAAACTCCTGAAAATATATCTAATAACTAACATATTCAATATCTTGTCGGCACCTAACTTTGCAGAGCACCACAGCACAGGCAGCTCAGACTCAAGTAACAGTCCTCTTGCTTCAAAACAGTTTTCTGTATAAATCTCCATTTGGGGATGTAAATATTCCAATAACATTGTGGTAGAGTTAAATGAATTAACTAAGTACGGGAACAAATACCCTGACTAACGTACAGAGGAACACAAGCTAGTGAGCAAGCAGTCTCTGGGGAGCCAAAATAGATGCTACAATGCTCACGCATATAGCATCTGGATTTTACTCATATTATGCCCGTCAGGTCTTCACTCAGATTCTGCTTCATCTGATTTTATACATGATTATGCTCAGTCTGGTTGTATATACTTATTTCTCTCAACTCCGTAGAATGATCAGATTAAAAATCATCAGGAGAAGGGGACTGTTATTGGCAGGCACACTGCCAGCCCAGACCTGTTGAAGGCTGTCACACGGGCTGGAGGAGGAGAGAATAAAACTACAGAACCACAGATACAGGAACTGGAACAGGTAGGCAGGGTAGGGCCATTAAGTGAAGGAGCAAATGGTTCTACAGAACTCACAAGCTCTTTGGGGCATGAAACATGGGCTATTAGAGCTCTGTACAATAACTGATAGAAATAGCAATGAACCTGAATCACAAAGAATAAAATAAATTATGTTAAGTACATGTTGACCAACATAAATAGTTGAAACCAAAAGAACGTTGTGTTTATAGAGATTAAACTTTGGTTATCCAAAAAATTATGCTATTTGAAAAAGCTTAATCCATTGGGAATTCAGCCAGCGTTTAAATACAATATACTTTTTTTTCCTATATTTTCTGAAAGACTGCTTTATAAAAGCATCTTTTGTGATACATGGGCAAAAATCTCTCTGTCTTGAGTTCAAATTTGTTTTACTGTAATGCATGACAAGTTTATGTATTTAGTTTCCTTAGATGCAAAATGGTGGTAGTAATACCCACCTCAAAGTGATTATATAATGGTTAACTAATGATAAAATTTTTTTAAAAAATCACACTTAGAAAAATCACATTTTTGTTCCAGTCTCTGTGCAAAAGCTTTATATGTATTAATTCAATTCTCACAACCACTTTATCAGGTAGGTCTGTTAGTATCACCCCCAGATTACAATTGATGAAACTGAAGAGTAGAGTTACCATGTGTCTTGTCCAAAGTCTCACAGTTATACAGTGGCAGATCCAGGATTCAAATTCAAGTATTTTGGCACCAGTGTTTGTTCTTTGAATCACTAATCTAACACATATATAAGGAATATGTATAAAAATCACAGTGCGTAGCATAAATTGTGTTCCAACTAGCTTCGTCTAACTTTCCATTCCCTTTCTGCAAAAAGTAAATACCAAAACAGAGAATAATAATTTAATTTTTCTAATCACCATTTTTCTTATTGATGCTGGTGGCTGTTTCCCCGTTGTATCTCACAAAGCTGTGATATGACTGCATTTATCACTTACATCACTCAACACATGTTAATTACACAACTTCTATGTACTAGGCACCAAAGATGTAGGGATGCCTCATCTATGTTCTGGTCTTTTAATTGCTTATGGCCTGGGGTAGAAGGGCACTGTTTAGAACTAATGAGCTTCCTAGTCAATGCTCTACCTTTACAGATAGGAAAGGAATTCTGTCCATGTGGTTTTATCTGATACTGAGGATATTCAGTCGATAAGAGCATGAAGTTCCAGATCTCGTTTTGACCATGGTATTCAAATGTGTTCTTGCTTTATTGCCTACTAGTTGAACTACATAGGAGCTGTGAGAATGCATTATTGTAAAATGAAGAACTGCTTTGAAAAAATTTTTAGGAAAAAATGAATGAGAAATATTGGGAAAGAAAGTTTAAAAAAACCTGATTAGTTGTGGGTGATGCCTTGGAATGTCTGGGGACAGCATAGGGAACAGAGATGGGATACCAATAACCTGATTTTGGCAACCAGTATAATTGAGTTCATGTAGTTTTACTAGAACTTGATCTTTGTCTTTATGAGAAAGCATTTCTTAGGATTATATATACATGTGATTGTGAAAGAAATGATGCATATAAAAACAGGTATACCATTGAGAATCATATGTAACCATTTGTCTCCTAAAATAAAAAAAAAAGTTATATATAAATATATATAGTTATAAAAGAAATGTGAACTTTTGACAAAAAGAAAGGAGAGGAGGTGAGGTGGAGAGAGAGAGAGAAAGAAAGAGAGAGAGAGAAAGAGGGAATGAGGATCACTTTAAATTTTAATATCCTAATGAACAAACTTTAGCAATTTGTGTATATTTTCTTTCAGGTTTTATTCTAAGTACCTGTGTTTTTCCAAGTTATATGCATGGTGTAAATACAGTTTTGTTTCCTGCTCTATTAATAGTTTTTATACATTGTAATATAATCTCATACCTTAAAAATCTATTTTGATAGCTGTACAGTACTTTATCTACAGCTTGTTTTGTTTATTCATTTATTCCTTTAAAAAATTGAATAACAAATGCTTGTCAGGTACTATGTTACACTCTAA
This sequence comes from Eubalaena glacialis, assembly GCF_028564815.1. Taxonomy (NCBI): domain Eukaryota; kingdom Metazoa; phylum Chordata; class Mammalia; order Artiodactyla; family Balaenidae; genus Eubalaena; species Eubalaena glacialis. The sequence continues at coordinate 10,678,501 of NC_083732.1, read as the reverse complement.
GAATGAAAATACAATAATACTTGTTCTTGGTCTCCAATATTTTATGGCTTTTGGGGGAGGAAAACAGTCATATAATCAAGGAAGTACAATAGGATTGTATAGGTACAATGGTAGATTTATGTAGAAAGTTGATTGGAAAAAAAAGAGAAATGGTCCATCCTCTTTTGGAGAAAGGGTTGTAACACGCTTCTTTTCTAAAAAAGTTGATTTTCTGGGGGGAGGCAGTCAAAATGTACAGAGTTCCAGTTGATAAATATGTACTAATGATGTAATGTACAACTTGATAAATATAATTAACTGCTGTTATGTTATCCATGAAAGTTAAGAGTAAATCTGAGTTCTCATCACAAGAAAAAAAATGTTTTTTCTATTTCTTTAATTTTGTACCTGTATGAAATGATGGGTGTTCCCTAAACTTACCGTGATACTTCATGATGTATGTAAATCAAATCATTATGCTGTACACCTTAAACTTAAACAGTGCTGTATGTCAGTTATATCTCATTAAAACTGGAAGAAAAAAAAGTTGATTTTGAAGGCCGATTACAAGTCTTTGAGGTTGCAATGCTGGGGAAAAGCAAGAGAAGTTGAACTTTCAGACAGAAGGAGCAAGGGCTGAATACATCATGTGGCAAGGGCTGCAGACAGTCATTCTCAGAGAAGCTTCTGGTATGAGACAGCTTGCAAAAATGAGGTGAGGTCTAATGTAAGCAGGGGCATGATGAAGAGGTTTTATAAAACCACCGGGAGCGTCAAAGCTGGCACAGTCGCCTTTGTATTTGAGTAACGTCACCCTGGTAAGAAAGCAGCAGGTGGTCAAAGGGGGGCACAACTAGAGGGAAAGTGCCTAGTGAACTCTGGTTAGATTGGTCTACAGATGGTGAGTGTATGAACTACAGAGGTGGCTGGACGTATTGACGTGGAAATAAGGTAGAGAACTCTATGAGGAGACAGGTATTTGCTCTGGTATTACTGTTTGCGATAGCTATTGGATATTGGATTGGAACTCAGGAGAACATGGGCTAGAGATAGAGATGTAAGACTATCAGAATATATGAAAAGTGTTCAAATTGGACTCTTTTTCGTTAGAATTTAAATTGAGGTTCAGCGGTGAGAAGAGTAGGTCCTTCAGGGCTCCCAGATTTCTGTAGCAAACAGCCCCAAAACGGTTTGTCCAAGTTCATTCATTAACCCCTCCCAGACTAAATCAGAGAAGATGAGTATTTATTATATAAAGAGTGGACAACATAGGATTTCTTTGAGGGAAACCCAAACCCAAGCGAGGGGAACCTCGACAGCTTGGCATGTGTATTTTCAATAATGGCTGGTACCTGACTCTCACCAGAAAATCTGGCAGGGATCCTCTGGCGGGCAGGGCCAGCATGACGGTGAGGCTGCACAGGGAATACCTGGCGTTTCTGAAGTTTTCCAAGGATCATTGGTCATCCTAAAAGGAGCCTCTCTTCATGCTGCAACATGGATGAACTCTGAGGACATTACACTAGGTGAAGTAAGCCAATCACAAGAGGACAAATACGATATGCTTTCACTTACATGAGGTACCTTAAGTACTCAAATTCATACAGACAGAAAATAGAATGGTGGTTGCCAGGAACTGTAGGGAAAGGGGATGGAGAATTATTGTTTAATGGACGCGGAGTTTCAGCTTTGCAAGATGAAAAGAGTTATGTAGATGGATGGTGGTGATCGTAGCGCAACAGTGTAAATGTAAATGTAGTGAACTGTACACTTTAAAATGGTTAACATGGTAAAATTTATGTTATCTGTATTTCACTACAATTAAAACAATTAATTAATTACTTTAAAGAAGAGGAACCCCTCCCCAAAATAGATAAAGGCACAATATAGGTTTGAAATTTCTGGAGCTAGAAGCTGAAGAATAAGAAGTAACGAGGTCTTGCGAGCCAGCTCCCATGGCCTCATAATAGCCAATTGTTAATTTTTTAGGAATTTTGTGAGCTAATTGTTAAACAGGGCCATTATTAAAATTAATTATATACTCAAATCAATTACATTATTGGTTTCAATTAAATAAAATCTATTTAAAAAAGTAATACATATTCAAAATTCATTACTTCCTTTTTATTTCATTACATTTTTACTATTACCGACATTCTTGTGTTTAAGATGGAAATACTATAAAATTTTGTGCTATTCCCCACTTAGTGACATCAGGTTGATGGCTTAAAATCCACCATGACAGGAGTATATATATCCTGGAAATCAGAATTCTTTTCCCCAGAGATCCAATTATTAAACTTTTCACCAACATACCACTGGGCACAGTGCATATCAGAAAACTGTAGGAGATTTCCAGCAATTAGAGGTGATGTCTTCAAAGAACTTACAAACTTCCAGAGATGTTCTAAGAGAGAAAGTATTTGAGCATTAGCCCCATCCAGAGAGGTACCAATGAATCTACTCTTTCCAGGCGAATCTTGTTACCCTTTACCTCTTTGCTCATCCCCAGCTCTGATTCTCCTCAGCGGTGGAGAACATTTTAATACAAGTTACCTATTTCCCTGTACTCTAAATTTAGGTTGCTTTCAATGATTAGCTATTTTAAATAAGGATGCAGTACATATTTTCATGAATATAGCTTTTTCTATACTTGGATTTTTTTAAGGAAAATTCTTATGAATTAAATTACAGATTATAGATGTTTTAAAAAGAAAAGAGGGGATATATGTATACGTATAGCTGATTCACTTTGCTGTACAGTATAGACTAACATAATATTGCAAAGCAACTATACTCCAACAAAAAAAAGCCAAAAAAATAAACAAAATAAATAAATAAAATGAACATTATTTTTGTAATATTAAATTGTACATGTTTTGTACATATTTTCTACAAAATTTGGTTTCTATTCTAAATTGATCTTTAATTCTGTTGATTTAATCATTTCTTTTGTATTTTTGGATATCATTTCATATTTTGGAGGGTAGTAATTAATGGTAGAGAAGTCACTCCTCAAAATATCTTGTTTCCTTTTGTCTTTGTGAGATTTGTAAGCCATGTATTCCATTTAAAATTCTGAGTGGTTAAGATCCTTTAATAAAAATTATTCTTATCATGAAAGTAAAACATGTATACCATGAAAACAATTAAAATCCCCAGGATTTAAATGGAAAGAGAAGCTTTAATTCCTATCCCTCCAATGTGCACTTCAGAAGCCATTGCTCTCCATCATTTTCATGATTTTAGCTGCTCTGCTGGCCCCCACCATAATTCTAAATAATATTGCTCTTATTCAATGTCTTACTTTTTCAACTTAAGACATATCTACTCTTTCAACTCATTGAAACCATCCCCACAATTGTTAGTTAGTAATTTTCTGTTTCTAAATTATTTCATTCATGGTTTTAAATAATATTTAAAGTTTTCCATCTTACTTCATAAACCAAAGTTGTTATGTAAACAATATTCTTCATAGAATAAAGTACCTGCTGGGTCTGTACAGAGGGATGTAATTCCATATCTTTCCATTTTTGTTGCTTGAAAAAGAACATGTTCCAAGCATCAGATTCAAATGAAATCACTTTATTATTCACCATCAATTATTTATTGTTGACTACCATTGTTCTGGCACAAGTTCATTCACTTCATGTTTGGACCATGACTTTATTGAACAACTTTTTTCCCTGGCATTTCCAATTTCCTTGCTTTTTAATGGATGGGGAAAGTATGTGTCTTCTTCACCATCTCATGGAGATCTTCCAGCTTATTCTTCATATAACATTTTGAATAAAATCTATTTTCTTCTTGAAAAAAAGTCTTTGGAAACCTTTGATATCCTCTGGGGATAGTTTTCTTACTAGAGTAGTTCCATTTTTTTCCCTTGTAGCTCATGCCTAGTGGCTATGTCGTAACTATGTAGCAATCTACATAATTGGAAGCTACAATTTCTTTCTGGAACTCCTCTTATTTGTTACATATTGGCATTCTAGAGTGATAAATTTTCTTAAGTTTCTGTTATAGTTCCTATCAGAAGTCACAAACTAGACTAGAATGCTGGATCCACTCTATAGATGTTTAGGAGCTGTACCTATTTTTACAATTTTAAAATTACAAACTTTTAAGGCCGAGGAACTTTCACACAAAAATCTGCATTTCTGGCTTCTCTTGAAGAACAACAGGCACTGTTAACCCTGAACTTCTCGATAACCCACACAAATTTGGAAATGAATTGTTAAGTAGGATAGTATTGATACTATAGTAGCTGTCATGGGTTTCCTTTGCACCTGTATAGGTAAATTAGGCTTTTCCCAGAACAGCAGAGCTGAGTTTGAGGTCTATGTAGTTGCCTGGGGTGTGTCCACCTGTGAGTTTTGTGTTTTGGTGCAGGCAGGAGTGGACTGTGCCTTGACCTTGTCAAAAGCAGGCGTTTTATTTCAGGATATCAAAACCCATAGCCAGCTTATGTTTCCCTAAGCACGTTTTTCTATATCTTTCACAATGCGGAGCTCAAGAGCAAACCCTGCTGCAGCCAGTCTGAATTTCAGAGGAAGGAAGAGATGTGCCCAGCTGGTTGACATTGGTCCCTCCTGTCACCTGGATTGCTGTCCCCTACCCAAGTCCTGTTAGTCCACAGAGGCTTTTAAGATGATATGCCTTTTCCTTTGTTCTGAATTTTTTTGCTTTTGTTTTTCAAAGAGCTGCTGTTTTTGGTTTGTTTGTTATTTGAGGCTTATTCTTTCTTAAGTGAGAAGGTCATCCCAATGTCATGCTTATCCTAGTCTCCCTCTGTTCATTTGGGGGCTCAGTAGGTCTCCTTGTCATAATTCGGCTGGAGGGCAGTTTGATATATTCCCTCCTAGATGAATTTCCAGCATTGGCAAGCATTTATCCTGTGGCTTCTATAGCACCGAGGTATAATTTTCTCCTATTCCCATTGCCTGGGTATCTTACTCTGATGCAATGGAGTTGCTGGGAAACTACAGTCCCAGGGATGCGCTCAAACCTGGGCTGCTTCCATTGCTATTCAGCTTCTAGCGACCTACTCACTGGGGATGAGGCCTCTCAACACACAACCCTGCTGTGACTGTGCTCTCTGCCCCATCGTTTTGTAGAAATTATAGTCTCCAGATAGACGTGGAAAGAAAATTTCCAAGAGAGAAAGGGAACAAAAAGTAGGAGAGAGATGGTTGGCCAGGTTTTATTAGTAGAAAAACATGGGTGTCTAGGGTGGGGTGGGCTTGGGCATCTCAGAAAATACACTAGATTTCATCATCTTCCTTTAAACTGGTAAGTTTATTTCTTTTGAGATGGAATACTTTAAATGAGTCATCAGGTTTCATTCTAAAATTATATGGATATATAATTCATGGTTAATGAAAATCTCTTTGATTTTGTCCAGCAGTTGGCTGTCAGTAGCTTTTGGTCTCTTTTTCTGTTTTTGTTTTTTATTTTGTTCTTGTTTCTTCCCCATGTAAGTTATCTTTATAAGATGGGATAGACTGAGCAAAGTCCCATTTTTTAAACACATATCTGCTGAAATCTACTGTGAACACTGTTAAAGAATTTTGTATATAACTGAGAAGCTTTCCTAATGCATGAAATGTCATTGTCACAATGTCCACAAAGAAATAATGATCATATTTACTTCCACTAATTTGATAGATTAAAAGTATTTTTCTCTTTTAAAACATCTATTAAAATAAGTTTCTACAAAATAAAGATATTTTTCCCATCTTTTCTGATATACCATATATAATGGAACAAAGGTAAAGACATATATATATATATATATATATATATATATATATATCAGAAGTCATTAATGTTCAAAATATTTCTGTACAATGTAGTGGTTAAGTGCCAAGGGGTTGGAGCCAGCAGCGGTGAATATGAGCTCTGAAATTAACTAGGTAATCTTGGATCAATTACTTAACCTTTCTTAGCATTTGTTATCTCATTTGTAAAATGGGAATAGTAATATTACTTTTGTCATAGATGTGGATATTAAATAAGGTAGTACAGGGACGTTCTTAGGACCGAGCCTGACACAAAACAAGCACCAATACACACCAATCTTTGGCATGATTATTATTTTATTTCTAATTTCTTCAGTATATTTTTAATTCAGAATCAACTTTTCAGCAGTTTCTAAATATCCCATTGCTTCTTTTAGTCTTTTCTGTGATAGGATGTGATTTTTTTCTTATTTAATTATTTAATAGATATGGAGTTTATTTAATATATAGGATGAAGTTAGAATCTTAAATATCATCCTTCCCCAATCTTCAAAGTCATTTTTAGATACTTTATTGAATATTATTCTTCCATACTGATGTATCATGTTAATTTCATTAAATATTAAATTCTTATAAAAATAGTAACATCTGTGTGGTCTAATTATTCTGAGATGTTGAAATGACTATTCTTACCTCAGGGTCAAAATCTTTCAATTATAGTAGTTTTATAATATGTTTGATTACTTAATAAGATAAATTCTATTCAATCTCACTGACAGATATGAAGGCCTGGATTCTGGGTCCAATCTAGAGTGTCTCTTACTTTCATTTGAATTGCATGGAATAAAGAGCAGTTGATCTGAGAAGCTTCATCTTGGATAGAGGCAGAAAAGGAAAGGAAAGAAAAGGAAAGGAAAGAAAAGGAAAGGAAAAGAAAAGAGAAGAGAAAAGAGAAAAGAAAGACAAGACAGGCTATACAAGTTTGGCATACACTCATAGGGTTAGCTGGGGAACGCAGGCAAATCGATAAGAAAGAAAGAGAAGATTCAAGGCTAAGAATCAGAGGAATATCCAGGATAAATTGTAAGCATCAAAAAGAGTAGCTTCACATAGTTTTGTAGCCTTTACTATGGGAGAGTGGAGAGTGGCTATAAGTGCCAACAAAACTGGACATTACCTTTCTACCATGCTGCTTCTTTTTAGGAAGTTCAGTTTTATTTGTACTTGTTCAGTTTTCCAACTGAGCATTCCAACCTCAGCTTTTCCATTTACTGGCCAAATAACATTCCCCAGTCCCTTAACCTAACTCTTTTTATCCTCATCTACAAGGTAGAGATACTAAAGTCCACCTGTAGGGATGCTTAGATCTAAGAAAAAAACCTTGGCAGTGGACGTTAAAAACAAAATAGTAACTCCAACATTGTAGTTCTTTTTTTTTTTTTTTTTGCTTTTATTTATTTTCTGGTAACTAGAAAAATAGGCCTGAATCTCAACCCAAATGATGTGAATAAACTGATGCCTTAAAGAGAGGGAAATAAGAATGATTTTTCTTCCTCAATCCTTTATCTTTGGCTTGCAATCCTCTGTTCTCTCCTATGCCCACTCTGATTGCCAGTTCATATTGCTTATGAAAGTGGCTGAATCCAGACCCACTCTGCTGCCAGGTGTTGACTGTTCCTAAGTGTTTGCTGGACCCTGGAAGAGCAATTGTTTCACATGCTTGGACTTGTCGATGAATAATTGGCTGGGGGCTTTTTTTTGACTAAAAAAATCTTTTGGGAATATCAAAAGTATAAAACGGAGGCTGAGAAGCTGTTGGAGAAGTCAGTCAGGACCCCAGGTCCTCGTCTTTCATCAGCAGAGCATCAACCTCTCAGCTCCCTCTTTTGGCTTTTTTCCATAGGTCAGAGGCCAGACCACCCACTTCCAGGCAGCAGAGGAAGAAGAGACACTCGCTGAGAACCCAGCTTGTTCAATAGTTGTTAGTATCCCACATTTTTTTTTTTTATTTTTTAACATCTTTATTGGAGTATAATTGCTTTACAATGGTGTGTTAGTTTCTGCTTTATAACAAAGTGAATCAGCTATACATATACATATATCCCCATATCTCCTCCCTCTTGCATCTCCCTCCCACCCTCCCTGTCCCCCCCGCTAGGTGGTCACAAAGCACCGAGCTGATCTCCCTGTGCTATGCGGCTGCTTCCTACTAGCTATCTATTTTACGTTTGGTAGTGTATATATGTCCATGCCACTCTCTCACTTTGTCTCAGCTTACCCTTCCCCCCTCCCCGTGTCCTCAAGTCCATTCTCTAGTAGGTCTGCATCTTTATTCCTGTCTTGCCCCTAGGTTCTTCTGACCATTTTCTTTCTTTTTTTTTTTTTAGATTCCATATATATGTGTTAGCATACGGTAGTGTCCCACTTTTAACAACATCATTTTGGTTCAAAATAACCAAACAGTAATTTTAATTTTGCTTTCAGCAAAACTCTAAGGCAAAACACCTACTGGCATAATTTATCTGGGGAGGAATAGATCAGCTGGCTGTAAACATCTGCGTGATCTTGCAATGTCAGTGTGATGAGATTCTGGTTCCTCCTGTTGTCAGTGGTGACAGCATTGCAGTTACTGAACATAACTTGGAAGGCAAGATTGTATTGAAATGTACTGTATTTATTGGTCACGATGAATAAACACTAAACCCTTGAGTGGGTCCTGGCCAATGTGAAAATTGAACTGCAAAGCACAAGTGCTTGACTGGAGAGTTCATTATTTTAACTTCTGGGGTTGCTTCAAACCATGTTCTTGTCATTTAAAATCCGATGCAGAAGACATGCCAAAGATCCACTTTTCTCTGTTTAGAAAACAATGCTTCCTAGCATATTTTATAAATAGATTAGAATGGTTACCAATATGCAACAAATGCTCCTCTTCATGTGTTCATGATTTTTCTAATACAAGCTTAGAACTGTGCCAGATCAACACACCAACTGTTTTCCCAACTGCTGAGAGGCCGCGAGCGATGCTGTCTCATTCTGAATCACTTAGTTTGGAATTCTCATCTTAACTTTACCTTTTAAAGTAATATTTCAGAGGCACTGTGACTGTATTCCCTGATCCAAGAGTCATTGAACGTGACCTGAAGAGAACTTGTATAAATTGGAGAACAAAATGATACATTTTTAATTGATGTGGACTGTTCCTATAAATGACAATTGTATTATTATTTTCACTCTGTGTCTAAGTTTCTCCGTGTGTAATACGAAGAATATAGCGTCATTCTCATTACCTTAATGAAGTATTTACCAGATTAACCAGATTATTACCGATGACAAATGAGAAATAACTTCATAGGAAAAAATCATTGAGAAAATGACTAATAGTGAAAAACGTGGGGAAATGTATTATCCAAATGATCTAACAATTTAGGAAAAGAACATGGAAAATCTATTGATTAAATTGATCATGTTGCTGAAATATATCAGTATGTTTATACTCACTGAGGATGGAATCATTGGATCATGTGGTGCCATGTATGCATTTTCTGGGAGAGCAGTTGGGATTTTGTTGGAAGTCAGTTTTCTTTCTATGAAGGGTACACTGTAAACTGATACCCTTCTACAGCAAGCGTAATTTTGCAATCTACTGAGCCCTAACAGTGGAAATATCTGGGTAAATAATAGTACATAAAAGTTTTTATGAGATTATGTGTTTTTTAAAAGTGTACATGTTATTTTCATGGCTCTTGGATATTGCTTTGTTACCGCTTTATGGAATTTTTTTTATTCAAACACTGCAATATTTGTTGAGTACCTACTATGTGGCACTCAGCATGCTAAATGCTTTCACATACGCCATTTGATCTGAGTGAACAATAGGGCATGTTTACAAGTGAAAAGACATGGACAAATGTGTCTAATTGTGCCTTTTCAAAGATGCAATGGGTCAGTCATATATGTGAGTTCTGAACTAATCAATCACCTTAGAACACAAGGCGAATTTTGATTAGTCCCATGCTTAGAAACCTCTTTCAAAATTTGCAAGCTTTACTATATATTGGAATTCTAAATATAAGGCTGTTCTTCCTACCTTTGTTCTTCTGCACTGATAGTTTTTAAAATGAAAGCCCTAATCTGTATTATATAGGATCATTAATTTCTGCATTTTACACTTGAGTAACAGCACTCTGATTATCTACTGCAATGAAAAGTAAGCAGCCCTGCCTTTGCTGCTGACTTAATTACCTACTGCAGGGCCTTTCTTTTACCCATACCACAAACAGTCTGGAAATGGGGTCAAAGGCATGATTAGAAACCAAATTAGCCACTGAATCCAGAAAACAAACATGGAAACAGATCCAATAAGCCACTCTGATACAGAAATCAGTTTCCTATCACACCTGAGTTTATCCAGAGAGTCTCTTAATTTCATGTTCCTTACAAGAACGAAGCCATGTAAGAAGAGCTGTACAGTGACTTCTATATCTGAAAAAATAAAATGAACTTAATAATAAACAAGGGATCAGTATTAAGTGGACCAGAATCAATCTAGGTAACAGGAACTTTCAAAGAATTTGATTTATAGGTTATATAAATGCAAGAAAAATGCCCACATAGTTTTTAAAAACTATCCTCAGATTTCAGCTTAAAAATATCATAAAATAGGAAATTTCTTGATTATAAACTATTCTATAATAGTTAAAAATAATTAGCATTAGTCTTTTTTAAAAATATATCTTTCTTTTATTTGAGAATTTCATTATATACCATTTTATGAGTGTTTTCTAAAGCCCTGTCAATTGATATGACAAATCCTATCCATTTAGTGTTTTTCTTTAATCACATCCAGGTTCTAAACACAGCGCTAAAGTGCTAAGAGAATTTGGCAGTATTTTCTAGCTACATATAAAAGAAAGATGTCTCAGATTAAGGTCTTCTTGTTCAGGGAGTTTAATGGACAGTTAATAGAATTTTATACCATAAATGAAATGATCGATTTATATTAACAGGGATAATAGTGTTTACTTCCAATATTGATAGGTACAGTAACATGATGATCTAATTTAAAAGATTGTAGGGCAAGACAACTATTGTTTGAAAATATGCATAGAAGGCAACAGGGAAACAGAATGATAAAATATTTAAGGAACATAGAGGGAAATGAGTCAATAAAAACCACAGTTAACATTAAGAGATCATTCAGTTCCACTTGGAATTGGCTTACTTGAATATATTGCATACAATTAAATAGTCACAGTAGCTAAAGCTTAAAATATCAAATCTAATCCTATTTTATTCATAGGATGAGTGTTCAGAAAGCAATAGTTTAACAAGTTTTACTCATCAGTAAAGTCTTGACTAAATAATCTGACTGTAGTCAAAAGTCATTGCTTTTATATTTCAGGTGGCTACGTGCCCATAACATAAAAACAAGTGTCTTCACGACCACGTATAGCTTAATAATAGTTATTTATAAATCCCAATGTCCATTGCCAGATTCAGGAAAATGCATAGGTTTCCTCAGGTTAGCTATTCCTTTTCTGGATTTATGTCCACTTTACTTGTATTTTTATCTAATTTCTTTAATCCAGTAATAACCAGAGATGAAAAAGCTTACACTTCATAATGAAGCTATCACATTACCTTAACCAAAGTAAAGGAAAGATTTGAAAAATTATGTAGTGAATATGTGGGAAATATACTGAATAGAGAGAATGAACTAGGTCACAGATCTTTTACTTTAATCAAAGTTTTCTTTTTTTTTTTTCTTCTGAGGGGATGTGTATAGGGTTAGGAAAAGTTCTTTCAGTCTGTATTGTCCAATAATTTGATGGATGCTTCCATTTCGTGACTGCAGCCTTGACTAAAGTGAAGACTGAAAGCTCACTGAATTAGTTTTGAAACAACCTTAGAGATGGCCTCCTATTTCCTGACTTTTCAGAGGATATTAGTAAAATATAATGTCCAGGTATTATTGAACTGAAGCCATTTTTTCAAGGAGAAAATGATCTCATTTTTACTAACTCATTTTTCTAGAGCTATTTTCTCTCATCAAGGGACCATTGTCCAGTGAGTATAATTTTGGAGCCAAAGAGCCTTACAGCCTCTCCAGGTTGAACACACTTCTGCTACCTGCTTATTTATTTTGAGGAATTCTGTCACAAAAATTCAACCAGTTGATCAATATTTATTGTCTGCGGAGGCAGTTTGTGCTTGGATGATACGAAAGAACTCTAAGACCTCACAAAGCCTTACAGTTCATTTGAAAAGACTTTAAAAATAACAGCATTCATAACAAAAAACACATCCTATAGAAGTGAGCTATGGCACCTTAGAGACTATAATCTTTGGGGCTAATCAGGTGTAAGTTAGATTCATTCTTTCCTTATTGAGGCCTGAGACCTTACATAAATGAAAGGTTTTGACACTCAGCCTTCTCACCTATAAAATGAGAATAGAATTATCCAATTATCCAATTCAAAGAGATTTTTTGAATACTAGAAACACTACATTTTTAGCACCTGGCATATAATATGTGCTAAGTGCATAGTTGCTAATTATGACTATGATGATTACTCCTAGTAATCCTGTGTATAAGCACATTATATATAATACATATGCATGTGTTCTAGCAGCTATACATAAGGTGGTTAGGAAGACAAGAGACCGAGGCAGAAAACACACAGAAACTGAAGAAACCTAAACAAGTGGTGATAAAGGAATGAATGAAAATTCACAGAATTGAAAACAGGCCATTTTTGAAACAGAAATGAAAAGCAGGATTTAGTAGACAATATAAAGAAAGAATGAGAGAAACTTATAGCAATTTAGATATATGTACAAAGAAAATTGAGATACAAAATAAACAACAATGTAAAATTCACAATGTTTGTCATTCAAGTGAAGATTACCAGGCATACAAATAAGCACAAAAACACAGCCTATAATAAGGAAAATAATCAATCAATTGAAACTTCTCCAGAACTGACATTTGTTATAATTAGCAAGATTCTGGATATCATTTGGTTAAAAAATAAATTGTACTTTCAAATATAAGACAAAACTAAGAAACAAAATTTAAGGAACAATAACACTTAAAATATTATCAATATTTTAAATACATAGGGGTAAATATCTATCTGATGTAGCACTAAGATAGTACTGTGATGTAGTGTGGTGATCTTTTCAATGATACTGAGCCAATTAGATTTCCATATGGAATAAGCATTAACTCTGATCCCTGCCTCACACTATATATAAAAATTAATTGCAGTTGGACTGTACATCTATACATGAAAGTCAAAACAATGAAGTGTCTTGAACATGACCTATATCATCATAATCTGAAGTAGAAAAATATTCCTAAATAGAACATAATTCATAAAAGAAAAACTATATAAATGCAATTAAATTAAAATTTAGAATGTCTGTTCTTCAAAAGAGAGTGAAAAGATAAATCACAAAGTAGAAGACATTTTCACACATATAACTAATAAGAGGCGCATATCTAAGATAAAGGATCTCTTTAAAGTTATTAATAAAAAAGATCACACAAGAAAATAATATGCAAAAGACTTAAACTGGTACTTCACAAAAGAGGCTATCCAAATGACCAATTAATTGATATATGAGAAGCTTTCAACCACACTTGCCATCAGGGAAATATAAATTAAGACTAAAATGAGATACTACTACACATCTACCAAAATAGTTAGAATTAAAAAGGTAATACTAGAAAAAGTTAGTCGAAGATGTGGAGCAATTGTTGCTCTTATACACTGGTAGTGGAAATATGAACTGATACAATAACTTTGGAAAACCTTTTGAAACTATCCATTAAAGTTGAATGTATGCATACCTTAGAACTCAGCAAATCCAACCCTTGTTAAATATGTAACAGCAATGTGTGCAGATATTTACCAAGAGACATGTACAAAAATATTCACAGCAGTATAGCTGGTAATAGAAAACTGGAGAGAACCAAATGTCCCCCCACAGTAGAATAAATATATTCATACAACGGAACAGGACAAAATAATGAAATGGAGGAACTCTTTCCATATGCAATAACATGGCTGAATCTCACAAACATAATATTGAGTGAAAGAAGCCAGCCAGAAAAAAAAAAAAAAGAAAAAATATATATATACATGTTATATAGTATCAATTATACAATGCCCCAAACAAATGAAAGCAAACTATGTGTTTGTGAAGACGATTACTCAAGGCCAGGGAAAAAGCCAGCTGAAAGGACTCCAGAGAACAGTACTCAAAGCTGACAGAGGGCTGAGAATAGCACCCATTCATACCAGTCAGACTGGAGAAACTCATAATTCACAGAGAATTGAGTAGAGTTCTCAGAAGAATCAGCCTAGATAGTAGAGAATAGTTAGCCTTAGACTGAACACCATACTGGGTGTCCATACTGAATAATAAAAGCAAGACCTAAAAGGATAAAACTGTTTTCAAGTAACATAACTGCATCCCAGAACAACACTCAAGAAAATTTATGATATGCAAAAATCCCAACACCCAACAATGTTAAAGTCACAATGTCTGGCATCCAATTAAGGATTATCAGGCATGCAAAAAGTAGGAAAACACAACCAGTAATAAGGAGAATGATCAATGAATCAAAACTACCCTAGAACCGACACAGATGTTCAAATTACCAGACAGTTATATTAAGAGAGTTATTATAACTGTATTCCATATGTTCAAAAAGTTATGGAGAAACACGGAATATGTAAGAAATATTTTAAAGAAAGCTTCCGAGTTGAAAACTCTAATGTCTAAGAGGAAGATGACACTTGGAGGAGTTGACTGCAGATTAGACATTGCAGAAGAAATGATTAGTGAACTTGAAAACACAGCAATAAGAAGCTATCCAAATAAAACAGAGAGTGGAAAAATATTTTTTTTAGTAAGGAAAAGAACATCAGTGAGCCATGGGACAACTTTAAGGAGACTAATATATGTGTAGTTGGAGTCCCTGAAGAAGAGAAGAAAGGAGAACAGAAAAAAATAGGGTAAATGTCTGAAAATTTTCCCAAATTGAAACTATAAACCCACATATCTAAGAAACTAATGAACCTGAAGCACAGGAAGAATAAAGAAAAATATACCAAAGCATATCGTAATAAAATTACTCAAAACCAATAATAAGCAGAAAATCTATAATGCAACCAGAGACAAAAATCAATGTTACATACTGAGGAACAAAATTTAGAATCAATGCAAATGAGAAGACAGTGGAGCAGAATTTTTAAAGTACTAAAAGAATAAAACTATCATACTAGAAATTAAGCATATATATTTATATGTGTATAAGATACATACATACATAGTTTTCATTGAGATAAAATTCACCATTTTAACCATTTTAAAGTGCACAATTTACCGGATTTTAGTATATTTGCAATGTTATGCAACCGTCACCACTATCTAGTTTCAAAACTTTTCTATCACCCTAAAAGAACCCTCATACCTCTCAATCCTCCTCCCCCTTCTCCCAAAAACCACTAGTTTACTTTCTGTCCCTATAGATTTGCCTATTTTGAACATTTTATATAAATAAAATCATACAGTATGTGACATTTTATGTCTGGCTTCATGCACTTAGCTTAATGTTTTCAACATTTATCTATGTTGTAGCATGTATTGGTACTTCATTCCTTTTTATAGTTGAATAATATTCCACTACATGCATACACCACATTCGTTTATACATTTATCAGTTGATGGACAGTTGAGTTGTTTCCACTTTTTGACTATTATTAATAATGCTGTTAACATTTGGGTTCAATTTTTTGTGTAACACAAGTTTCATTTCTCTTGGGTGTACATCTAAGAATGGAACTGTGGAATCATAGGGTAACTCTATGTTGAACGTTTTCAGAAACTGCCAAACTATTTTCCATAGCAGCTACACCGTTTTACATCTTCACCAGCAATTTATGAGGGATCTAATATCTTCACAATTCACCAACGTTTGCTATATTATATTTTGTTGGTTATAGCCATCCTGGTGTATGTGAAGTGGTATCTCATTGTAGTTTTGATTTGCATTTCCCTAATGACTACTGATGTTTAGCATATTTTCATGTGTTTATTGCCATGTTGTATATATTATTGGGAGAAATGTCTATTCAAATCCTCTTCCCATTTTTTAGTTGGGTTGTTTGCCTTTTCATTGTTGAGCTGTGAGTTCCTTATATATTTTTGATACTAGACATTTATCAGATATATATTTTACAAATATATTGATATTATCCCATTTGTGGTTTGTCTTTTTACTTGTCTGATGGTGTCCTTTGATGCACAAAAGTTTTTAATTTTTTTTCAGGAATGTGGTTTTTTCCTTCCAGTTTACTGAGAAATAACTGACATACAGCACTGTATAAGTTTAAGGTGCACAGCATAATGATTTGACTTACATGTATCATGAAATGATTGCCACAAGTTTAGTGAGCATCCATCATCTCACATAGATACAAAAGAAAAGAAAAAATTATATAGTCATTATGAAAATGTACATTAAAAGCACAATGAGATACCACTGCATATCAACTCGAATGACTATAATAAACAAGACAGACAACAACTAGTATTGACAAGAAGGCGTGGAAACTGGAACTCTCATTTGTTACTGATGAGAATATAAAATGGTACAGCCTCTTTGAAAAACTGTTTGGCAATTTCTTAAACTGTTAAACATAACCTTATAATAAGACCCAGCATTCTACCCATAGGTATCCACCCAAGAGACTTAAAAACATATTTCCGCACAAATACTCATACTACACATTCATAAAAGCATCAGAATAATGAAAAATTGGAAACAATCCAAAGTTCCATCAATTGATAAACAGATAAACAAGATGTGCAGATTCTGACAATGGAATACTAATCAGCAATAAAAAGGAATGAACTACTGACAGATGCCATATCATGGATCAACCTCAAAATCATAATACTAACTGAAAAAAGCTAGACACAAAAGACTACACATTATATGATTTAATTTACATACAAAGTGTTCAGAAAAGACAAACATCTAAAGACAAAAAGTGGACTATTTGTTGTCAGGGCCAGAGGTTGGGTGTGAGTATTGACTGCAAATGGACACAAGGGATGGGGTGATGACAATGTTATAAAACTCAGTTATTGTGATGGTTGCACAAAAATGACTTTCATTTTATTATAAACTTAACAATAGGTGATTTTTATGTCATGTATATTATGCCTAGATGAAAAAAAAATTTTTAACTATGGGGTTTAGAAATAATTTTACTAAAGGGAAAATTCCATATGCACTTTTACTTCTAAACAAAATTAATAAAAGTAAATAAACTTACCATTTAATTCAAAAAGCTAGAAAGAGCAAATTAAACCTAAGAACTTTAAGATCGGAATTAAAATTATAAGTTGGATAATTGCCCTGAAAACTGATCTGGAATCAGCAATGGTGACAAGATAGATGATAAATAGATACATAGATAGATCGATGATATGTAGATACATAGATACAAATATACATAGATAAAGCATAGTTAAATTTAACAATAAAAAATTAATTACATACATAAGGTAAATATTTTGCAATAGGAAAAGAGAACATAAGCACAGGTATAGTGAGAATTAAAAGAACTACGAGAAAACATAGTTCTTCACAGATAAATATGAAAGCTACATATTGTAAACATATATTATATACATATGTATATAGTATGTACATATATTTTAGGAAACTTAATTCTAAGAAACAGTTTAAATCGATAGATAACCATAAAGGATGTTGAGGAAGTTTTGCAAGAACCAGTCTTAATAAAAGTACTAGATTTAGATGTTTTTATGAATTCATTTCATTTCAAGGATTTAAGGAACAAAGAATTCTTATGCTAGTAAACCTGGTATGAGACAGAAATAAGAAATGAACATGCATCAATTCATTTTCTGTAGTCATCATAACATTGACAATAAAACCTAGCAAAAACATCCCAAAACAAACAGAAAAAGACCGATCTCACTTGTAATATTGATGCAAAAAATCTACAAAAATATTTAAAAATTAGCCCAGCATGAAAACATAAAACACTATCAACCTAGGCTTATTGTAGGAATTTGCTAGGTTTTTTTAAATTTTATTTTTGGAAACTCATTAATATATGTCTCCATGTGATTTTTTCAATTGACACTAAAGTCATAATTGATCAAATTCAATACCAATTCATTATTTTAAAAATAAGCTTAAAAATTATTTATAGAAGGAAAATGCCTTAACATGAAAAGATTGTACATCACAACTAATAGACAATTTGATTGGTTTAATGCATTGATTTTTAAAAATACATATTCCAACAGTTGCAAATTTTAAAGCACTATTAATTCACAGAGAGACTCTAAATACTCCAGAGTATTTAGATAATAATGAAACTTTATGGGATGCAACAAATTTGTACCTATAAGAATATTACATGTGCATTTTCATTTTCAAGAAAAATTAGTGGGACTTCCCTGGTGGTGCAGTGGTTAAGAATCCTCCTGCCAATGCAGGGGACACAGGTTCGATCCCTGGTCTGGGAAGATCCCACATGACGCGGAGCAACTAAGCCCGTGCGTCACAACTACTGAGCCTGTGCACCACAACTACTGAAGCCCGTGTGCCTAGAGCCCGTGCTCCACAACAAGAAAAGGCACTGCAAGGAGAAGCCCACGCACCGCAACGAAGAGTAGCCCCCGCTTACCACAACTAGAGAAAGCCCGTGCACAGCAACAAGACCCAATGCAGCAGAAAATAAAATAAATAAATAAATAAATTTAAAAATAAATAAATAAAAAGAAAAAAAGAAAAATTAGTAAATGCAAGTAAATTTAGAATTCATCTATGACTCTATCATATAAATACATATAGTGGATAGAGTAATAGGGTATATATAGCATGTAAAAATATAGTACATACGTTATACCTAAATGTAGTATATATGCATATTGTGTGTGTGTATATATGTATATATACATACATATGTAATAAACAGAAGGGAAATAGATAGAAATATACCATACTGTAAATGTGGTTTTCCTTAGAGAGTACAGAAAAGCATGAAATAAGGATTCAGGAGATCTTTTTACATTCTGCTTTTTTATGCTTCTGTCTTTTTTAGTTTTTTAAAATCAGTATATTCTGCTCATGTGGTTTAAAGTAATGATAAAAATAGAAAATTCAAGAGTAAAGTTATTTTTAATGTCATAATTTTGAATTTGCAATGGGTCATCTGAAATTATATAATTCAGATATGAAATTTGTAAACACAACTTCTGGTTAGTAAGAATTATATGAGAATACACATGTATCTATCTTTGCCCCTTCCCTAACTCTTCCTAAAATCAAACTTATAAAAACTGGTCAAAACCTACATGTGCAAAAAGGATCGGGAGAGAGGAGAGGGCAGAGGAGAGATGCAGTACATTTTTTGGACAAGTATTATGGATTGAATAAATCATACTGCTGGATAATCTGAAAACCACTTTTTCCAGGAAACATGCAAAATCATGCCAATGTACCCAGGAAAGCCTCCAGAATTAGAGATACCAATTGTGGTAGAAAACAGGGATGTACTTAAATACTGTGGGACTTAGAAGCATGATGCATCAATAAAAGATTGGTTTAAACCATCTATATTAGAAGCAGATAGATTCACAGGAACCCTTTCTCATCCCCTGTGTCCCCATGATTACCTTTCCTCCATCCCAAAAGAAGGATTATTCCATGGCAAGTTTGAACCAAAGTATCCCCAAAATCAGAGATACCAAGCACATTGGAGGACGGAAGCTCTGTACAAAAACAAGGAGAGCCTGTCAAAACCTACATATGAAACACTGTTTCTCTCAGAGTTTATGAACACCAACAATCATGCATAATCACTCCTGCCTCTTACCCTGAAGCAATAGATTGTTGAATATTTCTCTGGAGAAACTGAAAACAGGGCCAGCAGAAATTGATATTGAGACATCTACCAATGAAGTAACTGCTCCTGTGGTGTGTGAGAGCCAGCTATTACTGCTTTGCGAGGACCAATTGTTAGATTTTCAGGAATTTCTCAGCCATTTGAAGTCAAATTGATAACTTGAAATCAGCTATGGTGGGAATATTACACCATGGAAATCAGCACACACTACCTATCAGGGTTCCCCACCTTGAGAGCCAATTGTTAAACATTTATCATTTAAACGCAAATGACTGACTCCTTACCTATTACTTAACCAATAGTGAAACTAATCATCTGATGAGTCAGACACATTAACACCTATTTTAGTGTCTTACTATTAATATGAATGCATACCCAAGAATTCCCAGTAACTTGAGGAACGTCTCCAACAGAAAGACAAAGAATCCAACAAATAAACAAAGAACTCAAAGGAAATAGGGATGTTCCTGGAAGAAAAAGGAAACTTCCAAAAACATATTGTTAACTGTCTCAAGGAGAAAAGGGAAGGTATAGCCAGAAAACCATGAGAGTATGAAAAAGATTAAAGAACACTCAGAAAGCAAGAAAGAGCTTTTGAGTTTATTTATCTCTTGTAAAAATAAAATACAGTGTGTGTGTGTGTGAAAAAAAAAGAGCTTTTGGAAATATGCTGGATGAAATGAAGAACAATCAATGGAAAGATGGTTAGATATAGTTAAAGAAATTTCCCAGGACGTACACATAAATGAAAGAGGTAGTTAAAGCATCACACCAGGTACGTATCATGTGACTCATTGGAAGAGAGAACAGAGCAAATGTAAAAAAATACCAAAGAAATAACACAAGGAAAGTTCTCAGAACTCTAGAACATGACTTTTCATTGAAAGAGATTGCCAAATGTTCAAAACATAAATGAAAGGCATACGCCTACACACAAGCCAAGGCATAGCACCATAAACTTTCAGTATAATCGAAATTAAACAAAGAAAGCCCTTCAAGCTTGTGGAGTGGGGAGATAGGTCATAGGGAGAATGAAGAGCAAGATGGGATAGGATTTCTTACTTGCAACACTGGAAATGATGCCAACACAACTCTAAAGGAAATTTTTGTTTTATATTATTCTGGACCCAACCAAACTACAAAATGTGATCAGAGAACAATTAGACATTTTAGATAGATGTCTAAAAGAATATTTCCCACAAACTCTCAGGAAGCTATTACAGCATGAGCTAAAACATGTGAGAGCAAACCAAGGAAAAGGGAGACATCAGGTCCAGGAAAGAAAAGATCCCACACAGGAGAAAATAGGAGGGAAGTCCTAGAATGAGTGCTGTGCGGACAAAGCAACTAATCCCAAATCAAAAAAGAGGACAGAGAGCTCCAGCAGGGATGAGGTCAAAATTTACTAAATCAAGAAATAAAGTTAGAAATTATGTTATTTACAAATAAAGGTATACCATTATAAATGGCTACATTATTTATAAATAATGTTATATTATTTAGAATTATGGGGGTAAATACCAGAAGGCACGGCTAAAAGAGTGTGAGAAATGATTGCCTCTATTTAATGAGAGTGGGACAAAGTGCAGGAAAAGATGCTATTTTTCACGATAAGACTTGTAGTATTTTATGATGTTTTAAAATAGACACGTGTATTACTTTGACACACACAAAAAATAAAACAAAAAAAATTAATGTCTAAATCCGCATAGCCATTTCTAATCAATAGAACTAAGTTTCACTAACGGAATATGTGTTAGCAGGGAAATATCAAAGACAGTACTGTTAACTGAAACTTGTGCATATCTGAATCATGCCCATGCTTTGCACGTCAGTTACCATGGACTTGTGCAAGGCAGATACACAGTTCCAACATACACGAGTTCATTAACATGGTACTGTGCAAATTAGACTGCCTGAACCAGTCTTAATAAATCCCAGTTGGAAATCGATCCTTCATTATTATTTAACCAGTATACCAGAAAGATTTGTTTTGTCCTCGATCCATATAAACAACAACTTTAGAAATTTCGTTTGGAAATAAATTTCTTAGAAAAGACCACCATGTCATATATATTTTGGAAGATATTTCTGGAAACCTCCTTCCTTGTCACAAGTACCATAATATCTTTCCTGCTTACAGTCCTCAGTAAAAATAGGGTACTTGGAAGTGCACTGATGTGTGAAAATCAATTAAAAACACAACTAAAGTTTTAGGATTTTGTTTAATTTAGTTCTAGTTTTAGATTAGGGTTCAGGTCAGTTCTTACTTTATCCCTATCAATTCATCCATCAGAAATTATAATTACCTTTTTTTCTAGTCCTTAATTACTTCTACCAATAGTCTGTATAATATTCAAGATGGTTTAAATTGTATTATCCAAAAGAAAATGTTTAATTCAGAGTGATTAGTCTGTACATTTGATAACGACATTGTTTTCCCTACAGGGAAGAGGCATTCGTTCAGGATAAAGAGTTTTAACGCAAGCAACAAAGTAAGTCCGTTCTACATAATATGAAAGCGCAAAAAAGCTCAAATCTCATTAAATAGAGTATATATATGAATATGAAGAAATTGATACACTGAAGAGTTTAGGTATGTTTAAAAATTACATTCTTATATAATACCATGTTCTGTAAATGCAGTTATGTTTTACGGTTCCTTGTTACTTTTTAATACAACTTTAATAAAGTATAATTTAAGAATAGAGAGAAAAGAGTTCTTACAGATGTGTACACCTCTGTTGTCACCACCATGAGGAGAATATGGAACATTTTTTACCTTCAAAATTTATCTTAGGCCAATTTTCTGTCAACCACACTCCCTCCCACCCCAAGAAACCACTCTCTGTTCTACGTTCTGTCACTGTAGATTAGTTTTCTGATCTAGAATTTCATATAAGTGGCATCATACAGTATGTATTCTTTTTGTTTTTGACTCTTTTTGTTCGGCATAATGCTTCTGAGACTCATCCGTGTTGCTGAAGTAATCCATTGATGAGGGACATTTGTGTTCTTCCAAATTTGGCTATTGTAAGTAAAATTGCAGTAGACATCTGTGAACAAGTCTTTGTGTGGACAAATGGTTTTATTTCTGTTAAATTCCTAGCAGTAATATTGTTGGGTCATATGGTAAGTG
Source organism: Eubalaena glacialis (assembly GCF_028564815.1). Taxonomy (NCBI): domain Eukaryota; kingdom Metazoa; phylum Chordata; class Mammalia; order Artiodactyla; family Balaenidae; genus Eubalaena; species Eubalaena glacialis. Next base: position 10,655,678 of record NC_083732.1, on the reverse strand, counting down.
GGTGTTAAACTTTCTAAGGAACACCAATCTGTTTTCTAAGGCGTGTGTACCATTTTATATTCCCAACAGTAATACACAAGACTTCTAGGTGCTCCCCATCCTTACCAATACTTGTTATTATCAGTATTTTAAGTTTCAGTCTTCCTAGTGTGTTTAGTGATTAATCATTGAGGTTTCAACTTACATTTCCCTAATGACTACTGATGATTAATAATATTTGGCATCATGTTATGAGCTTACCAGCCATTGATATATCCTTTCTTTGTGGTGTCTGTTCAAATCTTTTGCACTTTTTAAAAACTGAGTTGCCTAGGTTCTTACTGAGTTGGAAGACGTCTTCGTAGGTATTCTGGATACAAGTCTTTTATCAGATACATGTGTTGTTAATAGGATCTTCTTGTCTGTAACATGCTTTTTTATTTTCATAAAGGTGTCTTTTTAAAGAGATGTTAATTTTAAGAAGTCCAATCCATATGTCCATTTTTTCCTTTTATGGTCAGTGCTTTCTGTGTCCTTCTACAAAAACTGCTATCCCAAGGTAGCAAAGATTTTCTTTTATTTTTTTCACCTATAAATTTTATAGTTTTAGTTTTTAAGTTCTTTTTCTCAGTAGTGGTTTCTTTCTTGGCATTAAGTCTCACTCTACACATGAGCAGCTGAAGACTTGAGAAGCCCCCAGTGCAGATGTCTGGAGCTTTTTCGGTGTCTCTCCACTCTCTCGGTGCTCTGCCCCACGATGTCCAGACATTTCTGGCTCCTTGAACTTCAGTCTGTCTCTTCAACTTGACTCTGCCTGAGTTTGCCCTCCCTGTGCCACAGTCTTTTTGGTGCCTAAAGGCAGAAAGCTTAGAACTAACTCTTGTGATTCTCTTCTCTTTGAGATTACAGTCTGAAAAACTATTGTTTAGTATATTTTGCCCAGTTTTTTAATCGTCCACAGTGGGAAGTCAGGGCCACTTTCAATAACTCAGTTATAGCCACAAGTGGAAACCCTGTTATGATTGTTCACCTTCCAGGCAGATGAACTCACAAATAAAAAGCTGTATAGCATAGACTAGAATGAACAACAAATATTCAAGTCATTTGATTTTCTTCAATTTTTACACTCCTAAATGATAACTAGTAGCAGAAGGAAATAACATGAATGCAGTGATGATTTCATGATGTTTTCTGGGTAAATAACCAACAATATTAAAAGATAAGTTTTTCACATTGCAAAAAAAATATTGGGCCATTATGTTAAAAATAATGAAGCAGTGGAGACTATAATATGTACAATAATACCAGGGAGCAATTATTCTCCAGATACTATTAATATTTTTTATAAACTTTCTCTCATCAGTCAACATTATTATAATAAATATATTATGGCTGAAGTTGATTATTAGTTTTCCTTCCCATGACGTAAGAAGTCATCCTGTGGTTATAAGACTTGAGGCTGGGTGGTTGCTTTGGATAAAAAGAAACTTAAAAATTTGAAATGCAGAGAATTGATGTTAGTGAGGGAAAAAAGAGAATATTGTAAGAAGATTTTCCACATGTGTACTTGTGGCCGCCTGCTTATTCAAATGATTTTGATGAATTAATCAGTTTCTTTAAGTTTACCAGCCAATTTAATCTAACATCTGTTTTGATTACCTTTTTATCACTAAAATTTGACTGTGAGCATCCAAGTATAGTTTTTAACATTATGCAGAATTGGTTGGAAGTCTTTTCAACCTTAGACAGACTATAATCTATTTCTCTGTCTCATTTGCATTCCCCAATCCACTCAGTTAATTTAACCTCTTTGCAAGCATGTGAACTTTTTCAGGCCATTACTACACCATGGAATAAAAGTGGTGAACTATTTATCAAATTCTCTTCCAAACATCCATCATTTTATTCTACCTAAATTCAAGAACACTAAAATTAATCGCTATTAATTATAATGACCTGCATCAGCAAAGGACCAATATAGTGAGATAATAGTCATAACTATCTTGTATTGAACACCTGCTTATGCTGCATGCTTTGCTTACATTTTCTGTCTTGTGTTACTTTATTATTTCACATGTATAACTAAGTACCTAGCAAAAGGTACTTAGTTAGATAAGTTATTCAAGGTCTCACAGCTCACCAGCACCTGAAGCCAGGATTCAAATCTAGATTTTTCTGACTCTAAAACCAATGGTTATTTTATTGTAGCGCATTGCCAGCTATTTTTTTTTTTTTTAACTTTTTATTTTATATTGGAGTATAGCTGATTAACAATGTTGTGATAGTTTCAGGTGCACAGCAGAGCGACTCAGCCATACATACACATGTATCCATTCTCCCCCAGACTCCCCTCCCATCCAGACTGCCACATAACATTGAGCAGAGTTCCCTGCTCTATACAGTAGGTCCTTGTTGGTTATCCTTTTTAAATATAGCGGTGTGTACATGTCAATCCCAAACTCCCTAACTATCCCTTCCCTCCACCCTTCCCCCCCCCCAGTAACCATAAGTTCATTCTCTAAGCCTGTGAGTCTGTTTCTGTTTTGTAAATACGTTCATTTCTATCATTTCTTTTTAGATTCGGCATATAAGCGATATCATACGATATTTCTCTTTCTCTGTCTGACTTACTTCACTCAGTATGACAATCTCTAGGTCCATCCATGTTGCTGCAAATGGCATTATTTCATTCTTTTTTATGGCTGAGTAATATTCCATTGTATATACGTACCACATCTTCTTTATCCACTCCTCTGTCGATGGACATTTAGGTTGCTTCCATGTCTTGGCTATTGTAAACAGTGCTGCAATGAACACTGGGGTGCATGCATCCTTTTGGACCATGTTTTTCTCTGGATATATGCCCAGGAGTGGGATTGCAGGGTCATATGGTAGCTCTATTTTTAGTTTTTTAAGGAAGCTCCATACTCTTCTCCATAGTCATTGCCATCTATTTTATCTGAGTTCTTGTGGGTATAAGTTGATTCCAGTGAATTATCTTAAAGGGCGTAAGAGGTTCACATGAAGAAAGCTATCAAACATTGATATTTTCCAGGAAGTTTCTTCAAGACTGCAAGTGGAAGGCCTTAAGAGTATAGAGGAGCCTCTTCACCCTACACAACAAAGAAAGGAAGAAAGGATGGCATGGCTCCACTTCACACACTCTAATGCATCTCAGACTTGATGCAATTCTTCCCACACCATAGCTTCTGCCTTCCAACTGCACTTACACTCAGGATTATATACTCCCAGTTGTGTATTCAAATTGCCAGAGAGTGAATCTTACAAATACATCGCTAAGAGCTCATCCCATTTCACTAAAATATGCTCTACTCTTTTCTGTTAGCTATGTCTGAGATAAAAAGTTACTTTAATGCCATTTCACTATCTGAAAATAGAAGAAACATTAGAATATTAACAAAATTTGTTTCATGGCCAGATTGGCTATCATGATTTTGGACAAGTCGCTAAGTATTCTGCTTCAGTTCCCACATTTCAAATATGAAAACGATAATTCTCCTACTCCAGCCAAATGATGTGTTGAGTAAATAGTGATTCAAGGGGCTTGGGATGGCTTCAATAGAGCTTTGAAGAATCCTAGAATGTGCAGGATTTGGGGTCTTGCCTATTAAATAATTTTAATGGAAAAGTGTATTGCAAAATTCATGAGCCTATGAGAAGTATGGTAATTTATGGAGGAAGATCTAGAATATTGCATAGAGAAGAAGGACTTAGATATTTTATTGTCCAATCAGTGCATGTGAAGATTCTTTAGGATACCCTGGCATCATTGCTTCATGTTCTTTCCTGTCATACACACTGTCCATGGCTTATTTCCCACTTGGAGAAAAAGGTAGAAACACAGTTATTCAAAAAGCCACCCAGTCTGTGGATCTTTGTTACACTGGCCCTAAAAAACAAATACAGTAGTCAACTACATCAGTTATTGTATGTCTGAAAGATCCTTTATTGTGCCCTTATTCTGAAAAGTTGGTTTTACTTAATACAGAGTTCTATTCATTGCTATTTTTATCATGTTAAAGATATGACGCCCTGGAAAGGAAAAAAAAAACCAAAATTCCGTCTCTTCACAGAGCTTACACACCAGTGAAGAGAAATAGACAATAAGTAATTGTACGTTAGCAAGCAATAAGTTCAATGAAAGAAAAAAAAGAAAACATCAGAGTAAGGTGGATTGGGAATGCTGGCAGGGGATGAGCTGGCCTGCAACTTCAGATAAGGTGGTGAGAGAGGTCTCACCAGAGGGACATGAGGGAATCACACAATTGATATCTGGGGGAAGAGAGCTCAAGGTGAAGGTAATAGTCAGTGAAAGGCCTTAAGTCATGTTTGAGAAACTGAAGAAGGCCAATATGACTGAAGTGTTGGGAGTGAGGGAAGAGAGTAGTATGGGATAACATTCCTCAGAAGATGAAGAGACTCAGATCATGTTGACCCTTGTAATTCAGTGTAATGATTTCAGTTTTCATTCTGAGTCAAATGGGAGCCACTGGAGGGTTTTGAACACAGGAAAAGCACGATCTGATTTATGTTTTTAAAATACCTTTAGCATTGGTAAAAGAATAGACAAATAGACCAATGAAGCAGAAGAAAGCCCAGAAAAATATCTGCATAAATGTAGTTAATTGATCTTTGACATGGGAGTAAAGGTTATACAATGGAGAAGAGATAGTCTTTCAAACACTTGGTGCTGAAACAGCTGGACATCTGTGTGCAAAAAAAAATGAATCTAGACGTGGACCTTATACATTCCACCCCAAATTAACTCAAAATGGATCTCGTACCGTTCAAAAGTGTATACTTTTGAATTTTTAAATGTAAAATTCAAAAGTATACAACTCCTACAAGATAGCATAAGAGAAAATCCAGATGACCTTGAGTATGAAGATGGCTTTTTAGATACAACACCAAAGACATGATCCATGAAAGAAAGAATTGATAAGCTGGACTTCATTAAAATTAAAAATTTCTGCTTGATAAAAGACACGAGAGAATGAAAAAACAAACCTCAATTCATAATTGCCAAAACTTGGAACCAACCAAGGTGTTGTTTAGTAGATTAATGAATAAATAAATTCTAGTACATCTAACAATGGAATATTATTATTCAGCACTAATGAAAAGACATGGGCATCAAAAGAAATTATTATTCAAGCCATGGAAAAACCTGGAGGAATCTTAAGTGCATATTATTAATTGAAAGAAGCCAACCAGAAAAGGCTACATACTCTATGATTCCAACTGTATGACATGCTAGAAAAGGCAAAGCTATAAAGACAGTAAAAAGCTCACTGGTTGGCAGGGGTTCTGGGGTTGGGGAAAGGGATGAATAGGCACAGAACAGAGGATTTCTAGGGCAATGAAAATACTCTGTATGGTACCATAATGATGGGTACATGTAATTATATACTTGTCCAAACCCATAGAATGTACTCAACCAAGAGTGAACCCTAATGTAAACTATGGACTATAGTGATGGGTGATGATGTGTCAATGCAGGTTCATCAAATGTGAAAAGTGTCCTACTCTGGGGGGATGCTGATAACAGGAGAGGCTGTATGTGTGTGGAGGCAGGAGGTTTATGGGAAATCTCTGCACCTTCTGTTCGTATTGCTATGAACCTAAAACCACTCTAAAAAATAAAGTCTACTTTTAAAAATGCCCTGTGGGTGACGTGTAGATAGTCACCTAATGAGGAGCAGGGATAGAACCAGGAAGACTTTTTAGAAGTCTTACAATAATCCAAGTAAGAAATAATAGCAGCTTGGTGTTGATGGTAAAAAGAAAGGTTTGGATTCTGGTATTTTTGGACTAACAGATGTAGGCTCTGACAGAGACAGAATAATAAAAGATAATTCCAAGATTTGGGATCTGAGCTACTGAAAGGATGGAGTTGCCATAAACCAAGCTGAAAAGAAGACTGTAGGTAGCACATGTGGAGTGGGGAAGGAGGTAACTGATTAGGAGTTTTGTTTTCCATCTGTTCCATTTAAGATTTCTACTAGGCCAAGTGCAGAGAGCATATCTAAAGTAGGGAATGACAAACCAAGTATCACTATTAAAAAAGAAATACATTCTGTGTTGGATTTTATGATGCAGAGGCCATTAGGGACTCAACAAGAGCATTTTGCATGGATGGAATAGTTGGAGACAACCTGATTGAAGCAGGTATAAGAGAACTGGAAGGGTGTGTGTGTGTGTGTGTGTGTGTGTGAGAGAGACAGACAGACAGACAGATTTATTATAAGGACTTGGCTCATGCAATTACAGAGGCTGAGATGTTCCAAGATCTGCAGTCAGCAAACTAAAGACCCAGGAGAGCCAAGGGTGTAGTTCCACTCTGAATTCTGTAGCCTGAAAATCAGGGGAGTTGATGGTACATGTTCCAGGCTGAAAGCCAGCAGCCTCAAGACTCCAGAAGAGCCAATATTTCCGTTTGAGCCTGAAGGCACGGAAGGACTGATTTCCCAGCTCAAGTAGTTAGGCAGAAAGAGTTCCCCCTTACTCATGGGAGGGCCAGCACTTTTGTTTTATTCCGGCCTTCAACTGATGAGTGCCACCCACATAAGGAAGGGCAATATGTTTTGCTCAGTCTAACAAATTAAATGCTAATTTCATCCAAAACTATCCTCACAGGCACACCAGAATAATGTTTGACCAAATATCTGGGCACCCGGTGGAACAGTCAAGTTGACATAAAATGAACCATCACACACCCCTTTGTGATTTTGTTCAAATTTCTCTAGTATATACATAAAAGTGGAATTATATGTACACACTCAACTTTAATAGATATTGTCAAATTGTTCTCTAAAGTGATTTTTCCTCTTTATATTCCCAGCACTATTTCACAAGTTTATTTAGTATTCAATGTTTCCCTTTTGTGAAATGCTGATTAATTTAAAAATTTTTTCTATTGGATTGAACATATGTATTTTACATTTTAATAACAATTGTCTAAATTCTTGGGAAAGGTGTAGCAATTCACATTCTGATCAGCAGTGCATGATAAAACTGCTTTCATGCATCCTCCTGAGAAATTGATATCATCCTTCTTTTTCATTTTTCCTAACCTAGTGGTTTCTCATTGTTGCATTATTTTCACATTTTTATCACTAGAGAAGGTAATCATTCTCTTGTGTTTATTATTCAAATTGATTTTTTTCTTTTGTGAATGACCTGTTCATATACAATATATAAATATCTAATTTAATTTATCTAAACACTAATACTCCAAGAATACACATCAAATTATTAGAAAGAGCACTGTAGAAAAAGGAGCTAGAGATATAAATAGGCTAAATCCAAAAAATGAATAGTGAACCATCCTTGAATTTCCTTTTGATCATGATACATTAGCTTTTCAATGCATTGCTGGATTTGTTATGCTTGGAACTTTTCTTTTACATATATATTATTCTACAATTTTTGGATTTCCAACTGAAATCCATTTAACCTGGTAGTTCAGTGCTGCAATATTGTAAGGAGATTTTTCTCAAGCATTGGAACTATATATTCATTGGATTTTTTTTTTTTTTTAGTGTAGATAATAATTCCAAATATCACTTTGAACTGAAATAACTCTGACCTGAATGAAAATAATCTTTCCATGATATTCTGAAATCTATGGTTCATTTATAATATGTTTTCCCCTGAACTTTGTAACTTTCAAATACATTTTTGAAGAATTCCACAAAGGGATGTTTTTAATGTCTGAATTAGCAAAGAGCATTTATTCATAGATTTAAGCTAAAAGTGAAAACTACTCTCTGTCATTATTGACTTACACATTTGCAGCTCTAAGTAATTAGCCCTTACATATTACTTAAGTCCCTTTTGATTTAAATATCAAATTAAAAAAAGGATGGATGTGTTGGTATATATAGCTGTGCCATAGTCAATATTGTGCAGTGTATCTCACTATCACTAATAAGAGAGTAAAGCTCATTTCTAGAGGTTAATTATAAATTTTGCACCTATAGTTAAAGTGTCAGAATCTGCCTTTTTCAGTCTTGAAGAAAATGAGTCTTTTCCCCAATGGTACATTGGTCAGCTTTGTCACTACAAAGACTGCTTTCCTTTCCATGTCTTGCAAAACCTGAAAGAAAGTCAAAAATAGAAGATTAAAAATGAATTTTTAAGTTTCCATATACCTATGTCTCATTATTTTAAGGCTGATTTCTTATAATAAAGAAATTCTGATGACAGCCATGGAAGAATGGAGCTAAAATCAATAAACATATCTAACTCTCTCATTTTTAATATATGCAATTCTATCGACTTACGGTAAACTGGTAAGCAACAATAAAAAAAATAATAAAATGTTTAATTTCCTGCTAATGTAAAAGCTTTAGAGAAAGACAATTCATGAATGAAGAAGGGAATATATTCAGAAAACAATGTGTAAAAGATAATACATACATATATTTTTTAGATATCAATGATTTGAAATCTAAATAGATTGTGAAGAAGAATTGACTTATTGAAAGAGAGACAAAATAGTTACACTATCTAAATACATTTTCAAAGAATCTCTCTTGGGGAATATACCTTTAAAACTATATTTTAAAAATATATCTAATATGTTTCAGTACATGATAGTATTTCTGAAGTTAGGAATTGGTTTTACTTGAAAATGTTAGTCTTCAGAAAAGAAAATAACCCTAGAACACTGTATTTTGTGGCTACTTCTATTCTTGATACCTATTTTCACATTTTATCTTTGAAAAATATACATTTACTGAGTAAGGTATAAGCTGATATTTTGCCTAGGTAAAACTATATTAATTTATATAATTTATATTAGAAGAATTATAAATAATTGTTTTCATATTTTAAAGATAATTTACTAAATTACATTTTTAAGGCATTTATGCTGGATATTGGGCTCCAAAACATTCCAATAAGAATTCTGATTGTGGTGAAATAAATCTTTTAAAAATAAACAGCCGAATATGTATTTTTAAAAAATTTGAAAATATTTTTAGGTAGAAATTCAGTTAATGTTAAGAAAAGCATCTGTGACGTCTATTTATTAAAATTTAGTGTTTATTAAAATACCAAAATCTAGTATTTATTAAAATACTAGCATCATATTTGATATTTCTTTTGAAAAGAGTACTTATTATATGGTTAAGAACTTTACAAAATTTCCAGTATATTAAAAAGTTAAACAAGCTATCAGCTGTAATCATTAACATTTTATGAATTTTAATAAACTTAAAAAATAGGAAAGACAATCTCAAACTGAAGGGAACCTTGACTGTATTGACTTTATGAAAAACTAACTCACTCTTTGCATTTTTCACATTTTTAAGAAATCAGTAAGAACTTTGTCAGGAACTGATTCCAAGTCAGGGCCTGACATTTAGCATCCGTGGTTTCCCTCTTCCTCGATTCCTCCTCTAATTTAAGCTCTGTATTAATGGGCCCCATTAAAGCCATTAAAGCAAATGTGCTTGAGAATCTGTGGGAAATCTCTCCACCACTGCCTCTACTACTAGTGTCTACTGTCAAGAGATCAGATTCCAGTTGTGTCAAAACTATTAGTATGTCTCTCAGCCATATATTGAGCTCAAGGGCTCTCAGCATTCTGTGCCTCACCGTCCCCTTGTAGAGAGGAAAGAGTCCCCTTCTCCAGCCTTGCGTTGTGCTCCAGAACATTGTTCACATAGTAGCTCTTCTGTGAATCCCTCTACTTAAATGTGTGTGTGCGTCATTCCTTTCAGTTTTTTTTTTTTTCTTCAGAATCTCTTTCCTTAGGACTTGAATACAAATTCTTACATTCTAGGCTGGAAGCCAAATCTAAATAGCAAACCTAATGTCTGTGCTGACAACTGGGGCATGATTAATTTTATTGAGCAATAGTTGCAAGGTTTCTACTACGTATCTTAAGACAAGTTCTTTTCCAGATTCTCCCTCAGTCAATCCCTTGGCACAATCAGTTACCATTCTTCCAGAATATATATATATCTGAAGGCTGCGAACCCTGATTCATTATGTATATTGAGAAAGTTCCCACAAAACATAGTTTGTGAATTGACTTTTATGCATCATTATCAATCAATCACCGAACTGCTTCACAATGGAAATTATTACTGTGAATCTTAGGATCTTCTATGAAAACATTGTATATATGTGAGTATTTTTCGATACTAATTCAACATCAAGAAGTATTGTATGGATTATAACCCCACCAAGATGTAGTATGGTAGGCACTATGAGAGAGAAGTTATTATGAGACATCATTATGCCAAAATCTAAGTGTTTTGTTTAAATATCTTTTGGAAAAATAAGATGGTTTGTCTATCTGTAGGAAGAATTATACACACTGAATTAAGAGTAGAGGTTCTATTGTCAGACAATCTCTAGAGATAAGTCAAAATCCCAGGTCTATCATTTACTGGATAGAAATTCCAGCTTTATTATATACTTGTTCTACAAACGTTTAGCCATTCATTTCTTACTTATAAAACGAGGATAATGTTAGTTCCTCCTCCACAGATGTTATGAAGATTAAATGCCTTAATCTGGAAAAGATGCTGGGGCAAAAATTGAAAAGACAAGGTTTTCTTGTTAAAGGGATCCTACAGGTCTCAGGTTTGCATGGAACTGTCCAGCAGAGTTGCTGCTAAAATTACAGATGGGATCTGTTACTGTTATATTTACTTTTTTCCCCCCTAAGGGAAGAAATAAAAAGTATCCAATTTCAACAGATAAATGTCCTTCTGAGTTGATTTTCTATTTATAAACATCCCTAATATGTCTGACTCCTTTTTTTTTCAAACTTCCCTCTTCATCAAGTGAACACTTCTTTCTTACATATTCACATATAGTGAACACATTAAGAGTTTAGAGAATATGAAAAAATATCAATGTTAATCAGAAATTTTCATGTTTCAAAGACACATTGATTTGAGCAAATGCAAACATAAATTAATTTTTGGCAATATGTAGAGTGTTTCAAAGTTTACACTGAGCATTGAAATTTTAATAGAAATTTGAGGTTGCCCAAAGAAGTGGGCAATACTTGACTCTTTGGGAAGGTGTCTATTAGCTTCTGGTTTAAGCTTGACTCTATAATGCTGTAAAGAGGTTAGTTGGTCATGGTATCATCCTTGTTTGTATCCACTTTGTGCTCTTAAAATACCATAATATACTATAACAAGCATTACATTCTTGAAAGCCATCAAGAATTTGTAAGAGAGAAATTGCCAGATTTCTTTAGGACATACACATGGATTAGAATTCCAGTCCTTTAATGCACCAACATACCAATAGCAAAGTCTACAGTGTGGCCATTTCTTTTTTTTAAATTTTTTTTTTTTTATTGAAGTATAGTTGATTTACAATGTTGTGTTTATTTCTGCTGTACAGCAAAGTGATTCAGTTATACATATACACACATTGTTTTTCATATTCTTTTCCATTATGGTTTATCTCAGGACATTGAATATAATTCCCTGTGCTATGCAGTAGGACCTTGTTGTTTATCCATTCTATATGTAATAGTTTGCATCTGCTAACCCCAAACTCCCACTCCATCTCTCCCCCATCCCCCCTCCCTTTGGGCAACCACAAGTCTGTTCTCTATATCTGTGAGTCTGTTTCTGTTTTGTATATAGGTTCATTTGTGTCATATTTTAGATTCCATATATAAGTGATATTATATAGTATTTTTCTTTCTGTTTCTGACTTACTTCACTTAGTATGATCATCTCCAGCAACCATGTTGCCACAAATGGCATTATTTCATTCTTTTTTATGGCTCAGTAGTATTCCATCGTGTATATGTATTACATCTTCCTTATCCATTCATCTATTGATGGACATTTAGGTTGTTTCCATGTCTTGGCTATTGTGAATAGTGCTGCTATGAACATAGGGGTGCATGTGTCTTTTTGAATTATAGTTTTGTACAGATATATGCCCAGGAGTGAGATTGCTGGATCATATGTTAGCTCTATTTTTAGTTTTTTAAGGAACCTCCATACTGTTCTCCATAGTGGCTGCACCAACTCACATTCCCATCAACAGTGTAGGAGGGCTCCCTTTTCTCTACACCCTCTCCAGCATTTGTTATTTGTAGACTTTTTAATGATGGCCATTCTGACCGGTGTGAGGTGGGACCTCATTATCATTTTGATTTGCATTTCTCTAATAACTAGCAATGTTGAGCATCTTTTCATGTGCATGTTGGCCATTACGGTGTGGCCATTTCTTATTAACTTGTTCTCCACATAGTCCTCACATGCTCAGTTTTATGATCTTAGGCAATTGGATTATATGTGTCTCTTTTCACCCCACTAGGTCAAACCACAAACCACAGGAGACATAGTTCTACTTAGATTGAGTTACTCTAAATCCCTTAGCTTATATGAGCTCTTATAAACACCATCCATGCTTTTATATGCTTTTAAACCTATGTTTTAAAAACTAGAGTTAATCTTGCATGTTAATACTTTGCATGTTAAAATGTGTTATTTGTCTATATTTTAAACCCACTGCATTCCTATTGACTTGTTATCAGTAAAGATGATCATTTTCTTAACAATATTCTATTTCACTATGCAATGGCTCTCTCATAAATTGAGAAGGTTGACTATCATTTCAAGTTGCCTAAAAACTTTCATTCTGACATTTTGCTGAGTTATATGCTAGAAGATGAAGAAAGAAATATTTTGACCAAAAGCCCAACTAGAATTTCCATACTCTGTACTTTCAGTTCCAGACCACAGAAAATACTTGATTGCATTTCTCATATTAAGGCTAAACTTTCCTATGTAAAAAATCCCTTGATATTATACCAATTCAAGCCTCAGATTTTGGATAATTGAGAATTGATAATAACTGGGAATTGAAGATTTCCTGTGAGATTCTTTGTTTCTCCTAGTGAAAATAGGGCCAAACTAAAATTAAAAAAAAAAATTCTCTTTTATATTTCAATAATTCTACTTTTCATAGTGGCCTATGAATAAAATACGAGGAGATTGTTTTAGAATTGCAAAGTGATGGCTACCATAGAGCAATGATTTTCAGTTCACATTGTCAGCCATGTCCACTCTCCCCTTGACATGTGTGACATGTCTACCCACCAAATGACAGAATGTTACAACAGAAGAATCAGTGGGTCTGTTCCATTTCTTCCACTGATTCTACAGATGACCTTCAGGAGAACATTTGTACCCTATTGAATCTGGAGAATTTGGTGCCTCCTTCTTCAAAATAAGGAAGGTAGAACTTCCTTAGAAGTTAAATAGGGATTAATGAGATCTTGCCAGTAAAGTACTTCAAGGCTAAAGATAAAAGACCTCTTTTGAGTGCAAACAATTATCTTTTCTAAACTAAGCCACCTTTCCTATTGAAACCGTGCACCTCTGATTGGGACTTGAACCCATATGCCGGGACTTGAACCCAACCAAAACCCTGGTTGGGACTTGAACCCACGCAGCTGGGGCTCGAACCTGGCCAAAAGCCACAGTCTTCCAACTGAGTTCACACACCTGGTTTCAGGACTTAATGAAGCTCAGGTTCTTGATGTCTCATCACAAAAAGAATTCAGTGAGAGACAAAGTGACAGGTAAGAAGTGGATTTATTTAGAGAGACACACACTCCACAGAGTATGGGCCATCTCAGAAGGTGAGAAAGGCACCAGGGTATGGGGTTGTCAGTTTTTATAGGAGTGGGTAATTTCATAGGCTAATGAGTGGGAGGAGTATTCCAGCTATTTCAGGAAGGGGCGGGGATTTCCAGGAATTGGACTACTGCCCAATTTTTGATCCTTATGGTTGGTCTTGGAACTGTCATGGCACCTGTGGGTGTGTCATTTAGCTTGCTGATGTGTTCTAATGAGCATATACTGAGGCTCAAGGTCTAGTGGAAGTCAACTTGTCCACCATCTTGGACCCATTTCGTTCTAATCAGTTTATGTCATGTCCTCGGGCTATGTCATTCTTTCAAAGGTTGTACCCTGCCTCCTTCCCTCCTGTTTCACTATGAAACCCTCCACACATAACAGCTGATACAGGTCTATCTAAATTGAAGAGGTCATCTGAGGATGAGGGGTTTCATTTTTTAATTTCTTGATGGTAAGGAAAGAAATAAAAAGTTTCAGCCCTTTAAGTACATAGCCATTTATCTCAGTATAAATTAAATGGTTCCCATTGGAAGTAAATGAAAGAGTAAGATTTTTATCACAACTGTTTTAAAACAGGATGATATTCTTGTCAGGGAAAGTAGCAAAGAGATCTTAAACTCTTTGCCCTTCATGAAGAAATGTGAAATTGCTTTCATGTCTATTGGCATTTTACTGAGCACACTCTCTCTTCACTCTAAACTGGAGGTCACAATTTGTTTTGAATTTGAGCTGGAAATAAGATAACAAATATTGCCTAGGGCTTTCTGGGATGCCTTTTATCTCTGAATTAGATTAGACCATCAGAAACTAGTGCAAATCCTGTATTATTTTGTTTCTAAGCCCTAAAAATCAAAAGCAATGCATACAGGCAAAGTACATTGAAAAAGTTAGCATTATACCACAAGGGCTCCATATATATCTTTTCCTATATTTCTCAATTTATATGGGGAATAAACAGAAATTTCCTTTGACTATTAAACTCTAATTTTTTTAAATCATAGATTTTTGCTGTCATAGGTTACCATTCTAAAAATTCTAAATGTAGGGTTGGAAGTGGTGTAAACTTTAGTGTTATTAGAGGGGAAAAAAAGTTTTATTTTTTCCTTTTCATTGGAAAAAATAGTGTTAATTATTCCTCTGCACCTGCCTAATGGGGCTGAAGTAATTCGATTGTCATATTGCAGATTGTTGCTTTGTGTAATGTATCACCCCTGCTGTTCCATTAAAAAAATTCTATACTCTTCCATTATTCAGCAAGGCCTAATGATTATTCCAACATTTGTACATGCTGCACTGTTATTCTGATTTTAATTGACTTCACTTTTTTAATTAAGCACACTGGTTTTAACACTGTTGTTGACAAGCTTGGCTTTGTCATTATCAGCATTTGCTCCCATATACTTTCCATACCTATTGACATTTTATTTAGATTCATTATAAATGATAAGAGCAATACATACCCTGAGTTTATCATCAACTCTAACATTAATTCATGTCACACATTATTGATACATAATGGTCTGCAGAATATTTTAAGGGAGCAGTTACTCTGTTTAAAGCATCTTTTTAAATTAAATTATTAAATCTTTAGTTTTCAAATTAGAAATAAAGATTTCATTATTTCTGAATGTGTAATAATCTTTCAATGAAAAGAACACATGTTTTACTCCATCAGTAAAATATAATCACATGTAACAAGCACACATGGTGGTGTTATCAGTGTTTAGTGAGACATATGAAATTATCATTTGTATAAATTTGAAAAATTAACCAATTTTTGAAGGAGAATTGTTTCATTTATTTAAATTATTTAAAGATTTATTAAAAGTAAATCTTTAAAATATTAATTTGTTGTAGACAATATGTTCTTTTAAGCATAGCATAGTACCCTAAAAGAAAATAATGCCCTTGCAAAACCCATTGAAATGTCTCCTTCTGAGTCATATCTCAGTCATTTATCACAACACAAGATAATGAAAAGTGGGCCATAGACAAAATAAGTCAAGCTTTATTTAGCTGAGATGTTATAAATTGCTGAACTGAAAGGAAGAACTGGAAAGAGAACAAAATAATAGTAAATTTTAAGATGAGTAAATGTTTGAATATTTTTGAAAACTACATGACAATGTTTTGTGGTTTTTATATCTCTGAACACAAATCTGGCACAAATCTCTGGCTTTTAAAGCTCTGTAAATGGTATAGACATACCTTACTTTGGAAAGGGTTGACATGCGAACTCTTATTTCCACTTTGCCGTCTTTGTTCTGTCAGTGGACATGAATGAATGAATGAATGAATGAATGAATGAAAGGGACAGTGAATGAATAGGTCACGTGGGACTTGCCAGCCATGTGGTCATCTGAGCGACAGAAGACAATGATTTCAAAGTGGGCCTTTCTGCCCCGTTTGGTGCAGCTTCATTGCTGTAGTCCCGACTGTTGATGAACCTGCTGCCCAGGATTTATGTTCAACCTCTCCTTATGCCTTCATGTGCCTGACCCAGCTCTATTAGCATAACTTCCATTTCCAGTGACAACATGAATAAAAGATGACTGGTGTGACCTCAGAAAGTGCCAAGATAGTATTGATGTAATGAGCCTGGTATCCACTGTTTTATGCATTGCCACACAACAGCAATCTTAATGAAAGGTTAAACAGCATTATAATGCGTGTTTCTTTGATGTCTCATTGACTTCACTCTTCCATTCACTGGTGCTCCTTTGAATTTTACCAATAATAAAAATTAAAAAATTCCCCTTTATTTTTGTAAACCTAAAACAAAACAAGACAAACAAAAAGAAAAGTTTTGCCTTCAGAGTCTTCTCAAGTTCGGAAAATAATTTTTCTTTTGCTTTGCATTGGTTTCTGTTCAACAGCAACTATTATTGCTAATAGACTAGAGAAATTACTGAACATACTCTGACTTGAATGTCCCATTTTAACCTTCAGAATTCTGCACTACCACCTCACCTTCTTGGCTTTCCACATTTTTTTTTTAATGGTGAAAATCTAAAACAAAATCTTATCAGTGGAAGGCCTTCAATACCAGCCTTGTGTTGCATTTTTCCTTTTCACCTTGATATATTTTAAAGACCTGTTGTATATGGAAATCTTTGATGCAAATACTCTGATTATCTAGCTCTGAAAAGCCCAATGAAAAGAATTGCAAATGTGCATAGGAAAATATCAAGGAATCTCCTTTTTCTGGAGCTTCTTGACCAAAAACAATACCAGTCAGTTAAACTTTTCATCACACTTCTCCTTAGCTGTATAAATAGGCAGGAAGTAAAAGGAAGATGGGAATATAGCAGGCGTATGTCTAAAGTAATATCACACCTTGCCAACAGCATCCTTTATTATATTTTTCTTTAAAAGCAAAAGCACAACACACTAATATTCACCCTTTTAACAACAAAAAGAAAATTGTGTGCTTTTTATAACTTCTTTCTATAGCAAATCACAGGTGTTCTTGTAATATTACTCTTTGCTTTCTTGCTAGGTCTGTTACTTAGATGATCTGGAAATGTGACAATATGTTAACAGCTAACACTCTGTGCATCTTTGGGCCTTATAGGTAGATTAAAAATCATTTAAAACAAGCAGTTGCTGAAACATCTTACCACTTCAAACCCCAAATTTACTGCTTGACACATTGGTTGTGTCACTCTGCATTTTGAAAGGGTGATGGTAAAGCAACAAATAGGGAAGTTTTTCAAACATCTACTATGTTGCTTTGATGATATCATGTCTTATTGGAGTGTTGCATATCTAACATAACAGAAAATGATCAGATATAATTTGACATGACCTTATGCAAGCAGGCACTACTGTCAAAGATGTGAAACGGTAGTTTTCATATAGCAAAATGTAAAGTTAATTAGACTACAGTCATTGGGGCTTTGTCTTGGAGAAAACAAACACCTTTGTACCTATAGCCTCTCTTGGATCCTTGAGTAATGAGAAAATCATATCGCATTTCTATGTCTACTGAAGACTCATGGATGGCTTACTTAAGAAAAGTCCAAAAATGATACTTCATTTGTCTCCCTTCAATTTGATAGTGACTCCAACAAATGATAGTTAATGAACTTTCTTGTATGGGTAAAAGTTGTTGGAAAATGGAGATTTGCCTAATCATAGTTAAGGTGGCATTTGATGTTGAAAAGAAGCTGTAGGAAAGAGTTGGGATTCTACCACACACAGTGCGGTGTGGATTATTACACTCCTTAGGGAAGGACCCTTGATGAGGTCTAAGTAGTTACAAACACAGCCCTACAAAATTCAACCTTGAGACTGCCAGAAAAAAAATTGGCTGCTCGAAAAATTGAAGCAGATGTCAGATGCAAGCAGCTGTGGCCTGGGAAATTCAACAAAATTCCAATATTCAAATTGCTTCTCTAGATAAAAACTGCTTGATAGCACAGTTTCAGATTTGATCTGGACTGCCAGTGAACCATCTGCGTAAAATGAAAGTAATCTGCTGACATTGTCAATACAGGTAGGCATCAGCGTCATTTGGTCAGAAAAAGAACACTGCTAAGATGTTTTTGGGTGAGCTTGTCACGAAAGTAGTAGAATAATTAACCCCAGTTTTTAGAATAGTGAACCCAGAATAAAGAGAGACAAAAAGTGTGCTTGCCTCATTGTTTAAGCATTATTTGCCCAAAAAAAACCCCCCAAAACAAAAACAAAACAAGGTAACAACCTTTACTCTAATTTTAGGCTCAAAATGGAATATTCTGGTAGGGATTGAATTGGGGTGAGGATATAGGGGAAATTACATTCCCAGCACCAAGGAAAAAGTGATGTTCATTCTGTTAAATTTGACCTTGTGAGAATAATGGAAATGCACAGAGGGTTGGTAAGCAAATTGTTAGGCAAATTGTGAGCTTTAAAAATTTAGTATCACATGCAAAGGAATAAACCCCTAGAGGGTTAGAAAATACAATTCTAATTTTACCCAGCTATGTGTTGGATAAAATAAACATACATAGATGCTGAAAGGTTGCTCACAAATAGGCTTGTGGCGGAAGTCTTTCATAATTCAAGATACATCAGCCTTGGCAGTAGCTGAGAATAAGAGCGAGTAATCAAAAGTGACCCAAACAATGACACCAGAGTTTCCAGATGGTATAGAAAAAAGTCCATGATTTATGATTGCCGGTGCAGTAAATAAATCTAAAACAATAGGCGTGGATGGGGAAGCAGTCACAGCTGACCAAAAGAGCAGTTGTAATGCAACCCACAGAAAGCTTGGTGCCAGAAGTAATTGACATAGTCGTCAAATCAATTTCCTAGGGTGCAGACGCTCAGGCACCCCGTCTGATTCTGTATGCTGCACAACACTTGGATTATACAGCTGCCTCTAATTCTGAGAGCCTTAGCTCAATGTGAATCCAATTCAAGGAACTGTCTGGAAGCGAACAGTAATTATTTAGGCTTCCTTTCTGCAAGTTTACTGTTTTCTAGTCAAATTACTCTATTTTGAGATTACATACATTTCATATTAATTAACATTTCGCTGATTTTTTTCTTCCCCTCCTCTGTCACCGAACTCAGTGACATCCCTGAAATACATTGTCTTTTCTCCCAGGGAACCCGGAGGTACTGCTTCAGGACAGAAAAGGCTTATGAAGAGTAAACTATTCTTTGTATTGACTACGGAATAAGCCACTTGGTTGCAAATATGCAATATTCATGCGAGGAGGATCTATCTATATCTATATCTATCTATCTATCTATTTTTCTATATTTCAGTTCAATGCGATAGTAAGATGAAATAATCTTTTGCTGCAAATAATTTCATTGGCATCCATTTATTTTTTATTCATCCAATGTTTATAGAATGTCTGCAGCACATCAGATACACAATTAGACACTGGGGTATTGAGATAAGAGACAAAGTCTCCGCCTTCAAAGAAGTCATAGCTTAGAAAACTGATGAGACAGGTAAAGAATCATGTGAGAAAAATTGCAGAGAAAATACAGAGGGCAGTGGGATAGCTGCAAAGGAAGCCCTAACCCGGCTGTAGGTGGGGCGAGATTGGGAGCGTGGTAGGGGAAGGATTTTGGAGATGCCAACATTTCCATTGAAATTTGAAGATGAGGAAAATTTTGCCAGGTTGAGAGAGGATCGCTAGTATTCTAGGCAAAACCAACCCCCCAAAAAAACCATGGCATTTTCAGGGAGTCGCATACTCAGTGCAGCAGGAGCATAGCGTCTAGCAGTGAAGAGAGTGAAAAGTGTTGAAGAGAGAGAAAGGGATAGGTATGGACCAGATGGCAGAGGGCAAGGGTGGTCAGTCCTTTAGAGCAGGAGTCCCCAACCCCGCGGCCGAGGACCGGTATCAGTCCGCGGCCTGTTAGGAACCGGGTCGCAGAGCAGGAGGTGAGAGGCGGGCAAGCGAGCAAGGCTTCATCTCTCCCTCCCCGGCGCTTGCATTACCGCCTGAACCATCGCTGTATTACCGCCTGGACCATCCCGCCCCGTCCGTGGAAAAAGTGTCTTCCATGAAACGGGTCCCTGGTGCCAAAATGTTGGGGACCGCTGCTTTAGAGGGTACAGAGCACTTTCACTCATGATCTTTCGCTTGATGCCTACAGAAGCTTGTGAGACTATGATTGCCCCTATTTGAAAAGAAGCGAGGATCAAGGTTGAGAGAGGTTTGGTCACTGACGGAAGTCTCATAGCTGGGAATTAGGCCCAGGTCTGTCTGCTTTAAAGACCACATTCTCAACACAGCATTCACTACTTGGCTTCTCGATCAAGGGGTTCCCTGGATATGTGCTCAGCCACTTATGACAGTTTTCAAATTTTTGGAAAACACAAAGGCAGGATGATGGGGCTGACAGCAGTATGCGAGAGGGTGATGGAAAAAGAGTAAGCAAACTAGAAAGTAGAAGAAAAGGAGGCAGAGGAAAAGAATGTATATTAACTTCAAAACACTATAAAGACAGAACAAGCTGGCCAGTCCCCTCTGGGATATAAGGAAAGAAGATAATTCCACAGGGACTGCAGACTCAACACAATTTCTATTGTTGAAAAAGATCTTTGAGAGAGCAGATTAGAAGATGATAAATCACATCGTTAACAAGCTATTTGTTTGCTATTAATTTAAGATTCTATCTTTAGAAATAGGGAAGACTGAAGGGTCAGGAAAAAGAGATAGCAAGTTGATTATGGGTGCAAACTGGCTGAGCCATCATCAAGGGCAGAGACGAAAACAAAGAACCAGGATATGACAAAAGCTGGTGGGATTAAAGAAGCAAGCAGTGAAGACAAAAGAGCAATGACAAGAGTGAGGACCCAGAGGTAATTCTGAGAAGCAAATGAGAAAAGAATAATAGAGAAAATAGTATAGCTCACAAAAGCAAAAGGATCAAAACAGAGGGGAAAAAAGGTTACACTGAGAAGAAATTTAAAGTGGAAAATAAAAGGCAAGAATTAAGCCTGCATTTTAAAATAAAATGCATTATATATATTTATAAAATAATACTGCAATTGTAGAAAATTAGATAATAAATTATAGTATAAAAGACAAAAATTACTTCTTTTTCACTAATGGAAACAATTGCACTTTGTATTTTGAGGTACTTCCTTCCAGTCATTTTTCTCTAGACACTTACATAACTGTGACTATAATGTAGAAGATTGTAATCTCATTTTTCTTCTAGTATTTTAGAATAAATATTTGCAATGCTATATAATCAATCTTTATAAATATTTTCTTTCAAACATGATTTAATGACATTGGAAAATAGCATCCTATTATACCTTTGAGAATAAATATTTTGGTTAATGGGTAATTTCCAGATGCACAAGATTACCTGTTTGTTATATTTTAATTTAAGATTTTTTATGGCTCCAGAAACAACTCCACTTTCGAAATTAAGAACTATTTAAGCATACCTAATATAAATTTTAAAGAATATGTGAAATAAACATGAACAGTATGCATAGGTATCTTCTGTTTCATCTAGTAAGTCAAATAATGAAGGAAATCTTTCTATTATTTTTCAATTTTATTAAAACGATTCAGAGGCAGGTTGAAGTACATGGTCCATGTTATCCACACACAAGATTATGCTTGGCATCAAGCAGCCAACAAGTGAAAAAGATGTGCCATGGGGGAATGCATGGACTTCCCTTTAGTAATATAGAAATGTAAAAAACACACAAGGCAGATAGTGTTTAGAGCACTTAATCCACCATTCTGTCTAATAAAACACCTGGGATTGCTCTATCCTTTGGCATATCTCAGTGGTTATCAGATTCAAATATGCTGATGCTCTGGTTGCAGAGGAATTTGTACATCTATGGTAGATGCACTTGATCAAATTAATTTTATCTAGTTCTAAAACAAGTTTCACTTATGATTATAATAAACTCTTGCCAAAATTAACTAAAAATATTATCTTGCAGTGTCTATATCAGTTAAATTATTATTTCAAGTTGTTTCAATGCAATATATCAAATTCTTTTAATCTAGCATAAATAACTTATCAGAGGAAGAGAATGGCAATACTAGCATTTTTAAAAGTATGGATGATATGATCTTCTGAAACTCCCTAAAGGAGACAACTTATTAGTAAGATAATAATCAATTCAGAGTGTTTGCATTGAAATACACCACAAAGAAAGAGACTATTCAAATTACAGTGGTATACATTGGGGGTTGGGGGGGAAACAACTTGTAGAAAAGAAACATGGAACTATTTGGATCACTAGATTCACGGTTCCAGATGAAGAGACTCTTCTGAGAAAAGATGCCCTTAAAATGTACCTGCTTCTCCGTAGATTTCCATCCTCACGAAATGGCCACTTCAATAGTTCATTTAACAAAATGTGTTCCTGTTACATGCCAACCACTGAGCAAACAAAAGGGAACAAAATAAACGTAGTCTCTATGTAGAGCTTTGATATGATACATTTTCAAAATTTTTCCAGAATTACAAAATAGTCAAATTTATTTTATCATATGCTAAGAAAGCACGTGAGCTACAGTTTTTGACATATATACGTGTATGTATACACACACACACATATATGTATAGAAAAATTTGCTGGATTGGTTGCAAAAGAGGGAGGACTACAAATATTTAGAGTTTTCTGTGAGAATAATGACAAACAAGAACCCTAAACCTGAAAACATTTTGACCTTTCAAATTACACTTTTAATTGCCCTAATTGCATTATTTGATATTGAAAATTTCTGGACAATGTTTGAAGAGAAGATTTCTCTTTGACTTATAACATTTCCTGCAATGTTGGTAGTTATACTTTTTGTCCATCTCATCTTTCTCAATTTCAATATATTGATTCAATTCAAAGAACACATTTTTAAACTAATGAACGACATAAAGAAGATGTTTGAAAACATCATTTTATTCATTTTAAGTCCTATTACCTATTCCTCTCAAAGGACTATCTTAAATTCTAAAGCCCTAGGAGCAATGAAACATCTTTGATGTAAATGAGAATAATCTAGTAATTAACCCCAGGTTTTCTTCTGCACTAAATGTGAAAGCAAAACGAATCAGTGTTAATGATGAAGGAAATTCCAGACCTAATGGCCCTAAGGTATCAAGTTTTTTCTCTTAGTCAGGAAATGGATCAATTATATTTAGTTCTTCAGTGAGGTTTGTTTTGAAGGAAACTTCTCTAAGTAGTTTTCATGAGTAATGATCATGCTAGTGTTACTTTCAAAGCTCATGCTGCGAAATGATTTCTTGTGATTTTTTTCTGTCCAACTGGCATAATACATTTATTTCTGTGAGGTAGATGAGTAGCCTATAACCCCCATTGCCAGTATCTAGTTTCAGAGAGCATCTCCCACCACAGAGTAGCTGTTAAACACTTTCTATTGATATAGCTACTGGGTACAATTGCCAAACCACAGTGTGCTACAAAATAAGGATGTGAGAAACTTGGGGCTTCATCTATCTTGCTCCCTCCACTTAAAGTGGGGTATCTCAAGATGTCACCACCATTCAGTAATTCAATGTCATCAAACATAGAATGATTCAATTGTACAATTATTCAAATGTGAATTTCAAGAAAAGAATAACATTTGTCTTTCCTACCAGACAAATGAACATAGATGTGTCAGTGGGTACTTCAAAACCATTTTTCTACCATGATCATGAAATTAACATATTGTTCAGGAGAAATGTATTTTTTTATAATAGTTCCAGTAATATATTAGTGAACATGCTTATATGTACATGTATAGTAAAAGTATAAGACAATTTCTTTGAAATGAGAAGCTTACCATATATTTCCATACTGTCTAGGGAACAAGAGGTTATACAATAAGTCTAAAAGAAACTAAGTGATTAGCTAACCTATCAGTTAAATCAGGAAAAAAAATTAAAATTTTCCAAGATTTATGTTTTTGTTTTATTAAATTAGCTGAGTATCTGCCTATAAGGAAGACATTGCAAGGACTAGGAAAAGTTTTTGGGTAGCTGTGGAAGATGGCACTGAAAAGGGTAAAAGTAGGAAGACTTTACCTTATTTGGAAGCAAAATTCACCTTATGTATCTCTTCCCATAGCTAGTGTCTCCATCTGGAGCAGAGGGCAGGTTTGTCCAGGAGAACAAGAATAACGTCTCCCTCTAGGACAAAGTTTGGGAAGGTTTGCATAGAAAAAGATTTGGGTTTCTTAGCTCAGGATTCCTCAGCTGTGATGGAAACCCACCGTGTGTGTAACATCCATTTGCCACCCTGCAGGGACTTAGGGGCGGGAAGAGCCAAACCTGAAACTGAAACTCATACTGCCGGGTGCCATAAGTCGTAAAGTTCTAGGATCCATGAAAGTGGTGGGCTGACCTGTTAGGTGCAGATAGGATAAAATCTCTGACCCTGAACAGTCTTGACACTTCCACGGAGAATTTGGGGGAGGGGGGACTTAAGTAAGTATAATTTTTCACTCAGTAAACTGAAACAGTTTATTTATACGATCCTAGTATTTGAATTTACCCCCATTCTTTTTCTCTTCCACCTTTTCATTCTCTTTCTCTTCTATACTTTACTGTTGCCATATCTGATTGATGGCATTTTCTGTACCATCCGAATTCCTCTCTAAGCCCATTAAGGTCTTTGCTGACAGCAGCGCTATGTGGCCAATATGTGCTTTCACGACACGCACTCGGCCGGCGCTCTCCTAACCCCCATTGTAAAGAATGCAATTGGGATAGAATAGTCTTCCCTCGTGAATAGATATAGAATGGCTCCATGCTTTCTGAACATGCTCTATAGGGGCTCCTATCAAGAACCCAGGTGGTGTCGACAGGAAGAGAAACCTCTATCTTTGTTCAAATAGGTAGCATATTGCACAGATGGGCCACGTGTCTTTCAGAGTGCTAGAGCTAATAAATTCCCCTTTCACAGGATGACCAAGAAGGACCAAATGTTGTGTAGAATATAAATACATGGTACCAGATAGTAGAAGGAAAGTCAAATAGGATGGAAAATGCCTGCATAGGTTGCACAGCTGACCCCAAGAGCCACATGTCAGCCACACTTAAAGGATTTCTGTCTCTAAAGAACATTAAGACGTCTTTCCAAGGTGATTGACATCAGGTGACTCCGTGTACGAAAATATAATTCTGAGATTTCCTAAAACTGACTAGAAAGGTGCAAGCACGAAGTTTCAGCTCAGAAAAGCACCAACCCCTTGGTATGTTAGTATTCTGCACAGACACTGCCGAGGAGTTTCAAACCTCATGCTTCTCAGTGTGGCATGATATTACATTTAGTCAATGTGTGAAATCTCTGCAGAAAATAGGTGGGGGAGAGAGGACGCAATTTTATTCTGCCAAATAATTCCCCTGAGCCATGGAAATAAGCACTAGCCATGAGTCTGGATAAAACCAGGGTGATACTAATCAGAACATTCTATGAAGTAATTTTCCATGCTTAGGCAATTCTTTTGGTTTTCTTCTAGTTTTATTTTCCAGAGGCTCAGTTGAAGTCCCCACAGTCAGGTGTCTGTCACGTGCTCTTAGCCTTTTGGAGTTTAGTGATTCAGGAAGACAAAAGGAAGGTGAAGCTGACTCCAGGAGAACATTGAGACATATCAGGGGCTTTCTAGGATGTTGCCCTTGCAGTCTGTGCCCTGAAACTAGAGTAAAGAGGCTTTACACGAGGTTATTTGGGTGGCTTCCAAACTGATATCTAATGCGTACATTTTCATTTGATTAGTTTTCATTCTATTCTAGAGCAAAAGATCATCACAATAAGTTCCAAGATGTTTGTCAATGGGAGTAGAGTTAGTAGTAAATAACTAATTCAGGATGAAAGGAAACATTAAGTTCAATAATTTTCTTAAGTTTTTTTCAAGGTCAAATTAATTTAGGCCTTCGTATGAATACATCTTCCTCCTTATCCAATGCAGGGATCTCCCAGTATACGATCCTAGCATAGAAGCAAAGAGTTTTGACCAGGGCACAAAGAATGCCTTCAGGGTTCCCTCTCAGATTAAGCTGGAGGACTCTGAGAACTTACCCACAGATCAGAAAACGCCCTTCTGAGTTAGATGTACTCTGCGTTGGATCTGCCCCTGAAAAATATCACGTCTATAATCTCCCCTTCAAAAATGACAGTTATAATCAAGGTCATGACATTTCCTCCCAATATCACACAATTGATTCCTCACTTCCATTTTGTTTTGAAAATGTAGACCAGGCTTTCAGGGGCTAAATATCAATACTATGAGAAATGGAAAAATGTCAGAAAGAACCATTTGCAGCCAACCATGTGCCTGATCTGAGAGCTGGTTACACAACTCAGCAAATATATGGCATGCACTTGTCTGGAGGAAGATGGGCTGCAAATAAATTATTAAGCTTTTCCTACTGGCGGATGGGACATTTTCACATAGACTGCAATGTGTGTCATCACATACAGCAAAAGGATAAACAGACATGGACCAACTTGAAGAAAATTGATAGTGACTTGTACATCCTTATTCATAACCACTTCTTTCCAGATTAAGGAAGTTTGAACAGAAATTTCTATAACAATCCTACAGATCTCTTTACAGCTCTCCAAAATCACACATATAAAAACCCCCAAAACACCAAAAACAAAACCAAAAACCCTCCATTGATTAAAAACTAAGAGTTTTAATTTGGTGGCTCAGATGTTTGCTAAATAGTCAAACCAGATTGTATTTTAAGGGAGGTGAGTGAGACAGAGCACATTGTTGGTTGGAAGGTTAAAGATGAAAACTTATTTTCTTACTATTCTATGCTAAGAACATCTGAATGGCTCTTTTCACTCTTATGAGCAATTCTGTTTCCCCCTCAATCACAGATGTCTGTTTGTCTCTGCCTCTGTTAGTAAAAGGAGACTATTTGAAGCAATAGGTGATCATCCACTTTGATATAAGGTAACCAGAAAGGCTAGGGTAGAAATGAGACCAAAGCAAACATTTTTTTTTTTTTTTCTATTTCAATGAAACAGAATAAAAACTGTTAAGAGAGAGATCCAGGAGGAAAAAAAAAAAACAACCCACTGTACTTGAGTGTGAAAAATGTGTCAAAGATGGAAATTGGTAGAATATAAAGAAAGAAAGTGTTGGGAATCCATCCTTTCGAAGACTAGCAGAGAAAGGCATAAAGGAGAATTTGGGGGGCAGCTAAGCCTCAACTCAAAGCAAGACCACTGAGATGAATTTAGCCCTACCCTCCGCATTCTGTTTACAGTAAGAGAGCACGTGCTGAGAAAATACTTTTGTAGCATATCTTGCCCACACTAGTTATCCAACAAATCTTACTTGAGTTTGTACATGCACAGAGGATTTATTCTTTTCTTTTCTTCTTTTTTTAAATTATTGCCTAAATATGAAGAATTGCTTCCGATTTGAATTGTATACAAAGTAATGGATCCTACTGAATTTACCACCTCAAAGAGTGAGAAGAGATGCATGCCACACCTTTGCAGGTGTCTCTGAAAATACCAGGATAAAACCTAAACTCTCACTAAATTTCTCAATGTGACCTCACCATGGCCGCTCACCAATTAGACAAATATACTAAGGTAAGTGACAGGAGATTGTACCTACAGAAATTCCTATCCTCACTAGTATCTGATTCTGTAGTTCTTTGGGAAGGACACAGAAAGGATATAAAATCATAATGTCAGAGGGACCAGGAAGCCCATTTCCTTCTTTCTCAGAGCTCAGCTAAAAGCCGGCTCAGTGGATTTGATTTAGCTCAGTGAAGAACCTCTGACACTAGCGGCCGAGCTCAGGAAGCTTTTATTTCGAAGGCTACTTCCTGGACCAAGACTCACCCACTCTTCTCTGCCCCTCGGAAAGCTGGGTGCCTCTCCTGGAACCCCGTCCACGGTGTGTCCTGTTCAGCTCTACCTGGCTTATGCATTCCAAAGGTCATTAGAGCTGGATGACCTTGTGTGTTTTTCTGCTTCTCAGCTAAAAATTTTTCTCCCTAATGTCTATATTATATTCACACCTTGTAATGGTGATGGTGCTGGTGATGATAGTGGTCGTGGTTGTGTACGTCCAGACCCTTTGGAGCAGCAGCTGTAGGGCCAAATTGGCAAAAACTAAACTGATAGGTATCTGAATTCTCTCCCTTAGAAGTTCAGTGGCTACTGTCCCAGACACTCAGTCCTGGTCTTGAATCCAACTTGGCTGTGATCTCTTTTTCTAAACTGTCCCAGTACTAAGTCCAGTCAGCTCTGCATTTTACTGATACCTGGTGTGTCTGTGTTTGTCTGTGTGTTTTACCCTATTATTTTAATGAGAAAAACGTTAATAAGGCACTTTTCTATGTCAAGTACTCTAGCTGCCATACATGTATTAAAGAGTTGAGTCTTCATAACAGCCTTACAGGATAGGCAGGACTTTTCTTCCCATTTTAAAGATAAGGAAAATAGGCCACAGAGAGTTTAAGTACTTGGCCCAAAGTCACCCGTCTGGAAGTGGCAGAGTTTGGATTGGATTTAGGTGTCCTGGCTCCTAACTTAGAGTTTATGCTGTCTCCACGGCACTACGCGGCTCTCTACACCATCCTTTTCTTTCTTTAAAATAAATAAATAAACCTATGGTATAAAATTTGAAACATACAAAATATTCTGTGAAGATTTTTTCATGACCCCGTCTCCCAGCCTTCATGTTTCTCTCTCTAGAAATAACCATTGCTGTTGCATCCTTGAGTATTCTTTCAAAAATATTCTATGTAAATATGAGTAAATACAGCATATATGCCCTTTTCCCCCTTTTTTTTAAAAAACATCTTTATTGGAGTATAATTGCTTTACAATGGTATGTTAGTTTCTGCTTTATAACAAAGTGAATCAGTTATACATATACATATGTCCCCATATCTCTTCCCTCTTGCATCTCCCGCCCTCCCACCCTCCTTATCCCACCCCTCTAGGTGGTCACAAAGCACCGAGCATATCTCCCAGCATAGCAGTGCTATGCGGCTGCTTCCCACTAGCTATCTATTTTACGTTTGGTATTGTATATATGTCCATGCCACTCTCTCACTTTGTCCCAGCTTACCCTTCCTCCTCCCCTTGTCCTCAAGTCCATTCTCTAGTAGGTCTGTGTCTTTATTCCTGTCTTGTCCCTAGGTTCTTCATGACCTTTTTTTTTTTAGATTCCATATATATGTGTTAGCATACAGTATTTGTTTTTCTCTTTCTGACTTACTTCACTCTGTATGACAGACTCTGGGTCCATCCAGCTCACTACAAATAACTCAATTTCGTTTCTTTTTATGGCTGAGTAATATTCCATTGTATATATGTGTCACATCTTCTTTATCCATTCATCTGTTGATGGACACTTAGGTTGCTTCCATGTCCTGGCTATTGTAAATAGAGCTGCAGTGAACATTTTGGTACATGACTCTTTTTGAATTATGGTTTTCTCAGGGTATATGCCCAGTAGTGGGATTGCTGGGTCATATGGTAGTTCTATTTTTAGTTTTTTAAGGAACCTCCATACTGTTCTCCATAGTGGCTGTATCAATTTACATTCCCACCAACAGTGCAAGAGGGTTCCCTTTTCTCCACACCCTCTCCAGCATTTATTGTTTGTAAACTTTTTGATGATGGCCATTCTAACTGGTGTGAGGTGATACGTCATTGTAGTTTTGATTTGCATTTCTCTAATGATTAGTGATGTTGAGCATCCTTTCATGTGTTTGTTGGCAATCTGTATATCTTCTTTGGAAAAATGTCTATTTAGGTCTTCTGCCCATTTATGGATTGGGTTGTTTGTTTTTTTGATATTGAGCTGCATGAGCTGCTTGTAAATCTTGGAGATTAATCCTTTGTCCGTTGCTTTGTTTGCAAATATTTTCTCCCATTCTGAGGGTTGTCTTTTCGTCTAGTTTATGGTTTCCTTTGCTGTGCAAAAGCTTTTAAGTTTCAGTTGGTCCCATTTGTTTATTTTTGTTTTTATTTCCATTTCTCTAGGAGGTGGGTCAAAAAGGATCTTGCTATGATTTATGTCATAGAGTGTTCTGCCTATGTTTTCCTCTAAGAGTTTGATAGTGTCTGGCCTTACATTTAGGTCTTTAATCCATTTTGAGTTTATTTTTGTGTATGGTGTTAGGGAGTGTTCTAATTTCATTCTTTTAGATGTAGCTGTCCAGTTTTCCTAGCACCATTTATTGAAGAGGCTGTCTTTTCTCCACTGTATATTCTTGCCTCCTTTATCAAAGATAAGGTGACCATATGTGCGTGGGTTTATCTCTGGGCTTTCTATCCTGTTCTATTGATCTATATTTCTGTTTTTGTGCCAGTACCATACTGTCTTGATTACTGTAGCTTTGTAGTATAGTCTGAAGTCTGGGAGACTTATTCCTCCAGCTCCGTTTTTCTTTCTCAAGATTGCTTTGGCTATTCGGGGTCTTTTGTGTTTCCATACAAATTGTGAAATTTTTTGTTCTAGTTCTGTGAAAAATGCCAGTGGTAGTTTGATAGGGATTGCATTGAATCTGTAGATTGCTTTCACTTTTCCCTTTTTAATGCAAATTTTAGCTCACTAAATACATTATTTAACATCCCTTTTTTTCCACTTAATTTTGCAGCTTTATAAATCAGTTTATATATCAGTCTATAAATACTGCTTTATTCTTTTTAAATGGCTGAATATTTTGTAATATATGGGTGTAACAAACTTATTTGAACCATCTTTTTTTAAATTTTACAGTTAAGTTATTGCAAATCATTTGCCACACATAACGTCTTATATATCAGGTTGCACTGATGTGAGTTTCAGTTGGATAAATTTCTAGAAGTGGAATCCCTGAGTCTAAAAATAACTGTATTTTTAATTTTTATTGCCAAATTGCCCTTTATAGAGGGTGGTATTAATTTACTTTCCACCAGCAATGTGTGAGGGTGCCTGCCCCCATAGCCTTGCCAACATAAGACATCATCGGACCTTGTCGACGTGCATTTGGGTCTTTGCCAGTTGAAGAGGTGAAGACAGTTATCTCATTGTAGCTTCAGTCTGAATTTTTATTTAAGCATTTTCCCTTTTCCATGAGATGTTTTTCATATCTTTTGCATATTTTTTATTTTATTGTCAGACTTTTACTTATGGCTCTGTAGGGAAATTTTCCATGTAAGGGGCTAGCCCTTTGATAGTCTATAAATTGTAATTCTTCTTCCTCAGATTGGCTTTTGACTTTATTTATTTTGAATCATGAAGGAATTATTATTTTTTAATATTTATTTTATTTATTTTTATTTATTTATTTTGGCTGCACTGGGTCTTGGTTGTGGCATGCGGGATCTTCCTTGCGGCATGTGGACTTCTTAGTTGGACCACCCTGGAAGTCCCATGAAGGAATTATTTTTAAGACATTGATTTAATCGGTCATTTGTTTTAATGACTTTGTACCATCAAGAGGTGAAAAATGTTATATTTGGAGTAAGTATAAGGAAATTGAGCCTCTTTTGCTGTCACTGCTAAATATCTCAGCTCATCTGCTCCTAATGTTTGTCATATTTTTATTGTTGAAGAAATAATTTATATAAGTACTCCTTATATATTTATATTTCTCATGGCAAGGTATTTTTTGATATGAATATTAATGTGCATTTCTTAAAGCTTTTTTGTCCATGACCTAATTTACTTTGGCATTTTACTTTAAAAAATTGCAAAATTTAAGAAACACTACATGTGCATTATTTTATTATTCTGCTTATTTATCAATGGAAAACTAAGCAATTATAAAATTTAAAAATTTTAACCCAATCAGGTAATGATCTTTCTGAATCTTCCATTTATTCTTGACTTTTTCAATTAATAAAGAAAATCAAGGTTAACAACATTGTTCTTAAAAGTTTCTGTTGTTTGGCACAGAAAAACAATACAAAGTTATAGATTCATTTCCTGCTTTTTCCTTATAACCGCAATGCATTTATTTTAATGTGTAATTTTGCTACAAGCAAGATTTAAAATACAAAGGAAACCAGAAAAAACGTGTGTTAGAGTTAAGATCTATTTGCTTTTGAATCAAATCTTATTTTAGGAGGCTCTTTGGGAGACTAACCCTGAGATAGTCATCTCTGTCTGACATGTGGCTCAGAACCAAGTTGCGCCTCTAAATGTTTGCCAACATTTACATATTGTAGTAGCGTGGAGCAAATATCGGTGTGGTAGATGCTGAACAGAGTAGCTATGATGGGTCTACATTGATCCCAGGTCTTAAATGCAAGGCAGTCCACATAAACTATTCTGATGAATTAGGATAATGCAAGGGAGATCTGAAGGGGAGAAAGAAGAACATTTTGACCCAAATATAGATGCTAGTTGTCTATAGATCATCCAAAAATCTCTGGTTTCCCTGAAAGGAGATGGGCTGACAATGTTTTCAGTTAGCTATAAGTTTCTGAGGATTAAAACAGTGAATTGATTCTACAGCATTCCTGAATGTGCTAGACAGGAATATGAATGTTTAGCAGGTTGAATGCCATGCTTTTGAGGAATTAACTACTTATTCATTCAGTCTTTAAGCACTATTGCAACAAGAATTACATTTGAATTTTTAAAATGATTATGAACTGGCTAAAGGCTGAGAATAAACCTGCATTTCTCTACCATTGCCATGGGAAAAGGAAACCCTTAATTACAATGCTTGTCTTTGAATAATATTTCAGTTGTAATAGCACATTTTTTCCAATTTTGCATGATAAGTGCATTAATATTTATTCATATCCTGTGACCTTTACATAATTCTCCTGGGCACTATTTTCCAAACTATGATGTTTGCTCTCTTTTTTTCTTTTTTTTGGCTCTTTAATACTTACCGTTTATGCACTCTTGCTACTCCATATTTTATGAGAATGTTAGGACTACTAGGGAATCAGTTGGCATGAGACACTGACTCTGACTCCTTTTTGTCACGTTTATCCTATAGTGGTAGGTACACAGTTTTATACACTTGTCAAAAATCATCAAAGTGACATCAGCAAAAATGGCAGAGTGGGAATTCAAAAAGTCTATCCCTTCACAAAGCAAAGGATAAACTAGCAAAAACTATCAGAATCAAACTTTTTAGAAACCTGGAAAGTAACCAGAAGTTTGCAGCAACCAGGAAAACATTTAATGACGGAAGAAAAAAAAGCTGAATTTTGGTAAGACAACTTTGTGGCATTTTAACTTACCCTGGTCACATCCCTCATCCCATTGTTTGCCGGTAGCCTTGAACAACAGCCCAGAGCTAACATAGACACTTATGCCACAGAATAGCATAATGTAGCACAATGAGCCTTATTCTGTGATCATCTGTTTTAAGCAGTCTGGTAGCTCTCCATGGGACTGGCTCAAAGATTTTGTGCTATCTCACCTAACTGTGAGTGAGGTCTCCCAGTGTTGAGGTGGAGGATTTGTTGAAAACATTTAAAGGAAAATGTATTAGTTTCTACTGCCTAGGGCAATGGAAAAGAGCAGGGATGAACAACAGAGTAACCAGATGCCTAGGAAGAAAGGCTGGAGAACGAGAAGCTTAGAGGAAAAGGGATGTGAAGAGTTCTGACATATTCCTTGGAATCTAGAAGGCCTGGCACATGCCCAGAAAAGATCCAAGAAGACCTTCACTCTCATGTCTGGCTGACCTTCAGACTTGGTGAAAGCAGAAAGTAAAGGCTATAACACAGCTGTAAATTGCCTGGCCGAGTGTTGAATGTGTGCTTCACATACACAAAGCCCATCTACAGAGAATAAGAGAATTATTTTCCTTTTTTTATGCCAGGTTTTAAAACCCCTGTCCAATCTAGCAAACCACTAAGCTAATAAAACATAGACTTCAGTGGCCATGCATAACAAAGAATATAGACTTTACGAAATTCAATCAGAATGATTATTAAACAGATATAGAATGGCAACTATAACAGAAACAAAGAGCCCTTGGCAAGGGGGAGAATCTGATTTCCAAAGCTGCCACACTATAATATTAAAATATACAGTTTTTCAGCAACAACAAAGTATATGAGGCATGCAAAGAAATAAGAAAATGTAGCCTATTCATAGAAAATAAAGAAATTAACATAAACTATCCTTGAAGAACCCCATAGATTGGACTTACTAGACAAAGATGTTAATTCAACTGTCTTAAATACATTCAAAGAGGTAAATTAATCCATGAACCAAGAACTGAGAGAAACCAGGAAAACATTATCTCACCAAATAGTGAATATCAATAAAGAGATAGAAACTATAAAAAGAAAAGATAGGCTCATTTTCTTATTTCAAGAAAATTAATCCACTATTTTCAAGAAAATTAATAATTTGTGTATCATTTAATTTTTGTGGCATAAAATTAACTTTCATCCTAATTGCAAATTACTATTTTGAAGCTTTCTTTATTTAAAGAAATACCAGCTCCACCAGCTGTTTCAGATTCCTAATCTGATATGTTGTTCCTGGAATTAATCATCTGCTTTTTAGTCTAGAGTTTTTTATCTGAAAAGGACCTAGAGTTTGCCCATTGCAACTCCTTGATATGCTACCTGAAAAAAAACAGGAGACCAGATATACCAAAGTGCTTTCTCTGGTTCACATAGCTGCAATCAGAGGCCTGGCCTCATATCTTTTTTTTTTTTTTTTAATTACTTAAATAAAAAGTCTGGATTCTTAAAAAAAGAAACTCAGTTTGCTAAGTCACTCACTTGTAGACTGCCCATAGGGGATTAATCTATGGCAGAAACTATGGTAACATATGTATACACTATATAAGACAGAGAAAATTTAACAGGAAACCGTATCATGGGGTTTGAATATGAGAACAAAAATTGTCTTAGAAAATCTTCTAGCTCTGATAGAATCTGGTCATTCTGAAAAACAAAAATAATTAGATCATTAAATTCAGTGAGATTATTAATTTACGATTTAACAAAATAACCAAGTTTTGTTTTTGCAATACTAAATGTCAGGAATCTGATTATAAAACAACAAAAAAATTGACAATGAGACATTGTTCTTATAATCTGGAGAATTAGACTAAAGTCAGAAAAAAAATCTAAGTAAAAGAGTGCTAACTTTCCCTGACTTCAGTCATATTTTTTTTTTCTATTTTGTCTCTCTTTTGCATTGCATCCTTTGTATATTTGACTCATTAATTTCTAATTATAATTTAAAATACATAACATATAAAATACTAGATATTGAAGACCTGTGCTTAGAGTTTGCATTTTTGAAGACCAAATCGTATTACGCTGCATAATTAACAACATCAAAAGCCTTGAGAAATTATACGAAGTCTTAAGAAATTTACTTAAAACCTCAAATAATAATGGAAGTGTTGTTTTTCCATGTGGAAGTAAAATTTACTATACTATGGTGTTTTCTTTGGATTTTGAAGGATGTAATATACCCTGGAAAATAGAAAGAAGTCAAGTTCTTTAGCGATGTTCGCTCTTCATGCAACTTGAGTAGAATAAGAACAGGACGAAGATTCCAGAATTCAGAGAATGCACTGCCAGTAAGATCCTGCCTTACACTGAACTATCCTTGTGCCAGATTGTTCACCAAAGTTTTCTTCAATGGCCTTATCCTTCTTACCCACATTCCCCTAGCATTCCTTCTCCTTTTTTATTGGGTGAAAATATATTTTTGACCCACCACCAATAAAAACGTGCTTCATTTCACAAGGGGAGCTATAAACCCTTTTGCATGAAGGTGATATCGATGAACGCATTTTAAAATATATCTCTCCCTGAAGGTATTTGCATTTCATCATGTAGCAGAAACCTAGCAAAGGGTTGGACCTCTATAGGTGACGTTTTGAACTTTTCACGTAGAGGGCTTTTAGATTTAGCACTAGCGTTTAGATGTTTCCAGACCGCCTAAGATCTTACCACCTGGGTGTACACCTGCTCTAACCACCTGCACAGTTAACCTTGTGTCTGTTTGATGCTCAGATCGCCCCTCACCACCTGGAATCCTCCCTCCAGCAAAGCTGTGTGATTGAAAATATTCTCATTCTGTGCTTCCGCTCTGTTTTCGGAAAGGTATTGATGTGGGCTGGGCTGGTATGAAACGTACTTTGCCTCTTCTGGAGGGACTCCTTCCATGTCCTAAGGACCTGTGGGTGCAGGATCCCCAGGCGGACACAGTCCGCATCTGGGTATCTAGGAGGTCTGTGGCAGGTGCTGCAGGCCACTTCTACTTGGTGCCTAGAACTTGGCAGTTCCCAGAGAAACACACAGCAGGGATACGCTGAAGGGCAAAAAGAGCAGCTGCCCTTGTCACAGGTAGGAAGGGCTTACTCTTCACGTAGAGGAAAGTAGGGCAAGCAGGGTGGTGAGGCAGGGAAAGCTGAAATGTTCTCTTTGAGCAGCAACCTCTAGGGATGCTTCTTTCTTCCTACAAGGGCTAATATGGTTCTTTTTTTTTTTTTTTTTTTTAAGGTTATAACATTTTATTATATTTTTTGTTTTCCATTACAAAAGCAATGCATGACCAATGTAGAAAATTTGAGGGGAAAATAGAAAAATTCATAAAAAAGTGAAGATGACTTTTAATGCCACTGCCCAAGATAACTTCTGCTAACATTCTGGTATGCTATTTTATTTTATTTTATTTATTTATTTATTTTTTAAACATCTTTATTGAAGTATAATTGCTTTACAATGGTGTGCTAGCTTCTGCTTTACAACAAAGTGAATCAGTTACACATATACATATGTTGCCATATCTCTTCCCTCTTGCATCTCCCTCCTTCCCACCCTCCCTATCCCACCCCTCTAGGTGGTCACAAAGCACCGAGCTGATCTCCCTGTGCTATGCGGCTGCTTCCCACTAGTTATCTATTTTACATTTGGTAGTGTATATATGTCCATGACACTCTCTCACCCTGTCACATCTCACCCCTCCCCCTCCCCATATCCTCAAGTCCATTCTCTAGTAGGTCTGTGTCTTTATTCCCATCTTGCCACTAGGTTCTTCATGACCTCTTTTTTTTTTTTTTTTTATCCTTAGATTCCATATATATGTGTTAGCATACTGTATTTGTTTTTCTCTTTCTGACTTACTTCACTCTATATGACAGACTCTAACTCCATCCACCTCATTACAAACACCTCCATTTCATTTCTTTTTATGGCTGAGTAATATTCCATTGTATATATGTGCCACATCTTCTTTATCCATTCATCCGATGATGGACACCTAGGTTGCTTCCATGTCCTGGCTATTGTAAACAGAGCTGCAATGAATATTTTGGTACATGACTCTTTCTGAATTATGGTTTTCTCAGGGTATATGCCCAGTAGTGGGATTGCTGGGTCATATGGTAGTTCTATTTTTAGTTTTTTAAGGAACCTCCATACTGTTCTCCATAGTGGCTGTATCAATTTACATTCCCACCAACAGTGCAAGAGTGTTCCCTTTTCTCCACACCCTCTCCAGCATTTATTGTTTCTAGATTTTTTGATGATGGCCATTCTGACCGGTGTGAGATGATACCTCATTGTAGTTTTGATTTGCATTTCTCTAATGATTAATGATGTTGAGCATTCTTTCATGTGTCTGTTGGCAATCTGTATCTCTTCTTTGGAGAAATGTCTATTTAGGTCTTCTGCCCATTTTTGGATTGGGTTGTTTGTTTTTTTGTTATTGAGCTGCATGAGCTGCTTGTAAATCTTGGAGATTAATCCTTTGTCCGTTGCTTCATTTGCAAATATTTTCTCCCATTCTGAGGGTTGTCTTTTGGTCTTGTTTATGGTTTCCTTTGCTGTGCAAAAGCTTTTAAGTTTCATTAGGTCCCATTTGTTTATTTGTGTTTTTATTTCCATTTCTCTAGGACCTGGGTCAAAAAGGATCTTGCTGTGACTTATGTCATACAGTGTTCTGCCTATGTTTTCCTCTAAGAGTTTGATAGTGTCTGGCCTTACACTTAGGTCTTTAATCCATTTTGAGTTTATTTTTGTGTACGGTGTTAGGGAGTGTTCTAATTTCATACTTTTACATGTACCTGTCCAATTTTCCCAGCACCACTTATTGAAGAGGCTGTCTTTTCTCCACTGTATATGCTTGCCTCCTTTATCAAAGATAAGGTGACCATATGTGCGTGGGCTTATCTCTGGGCTTTCTATCCTGTTCCATTGATCTATATTTCTGTTTTTGTGCCAGTACCAAACTGTCTTGATTACTGTAGCTTTGTAATATAGTCTGAAGTCAGGGAGCCTGATTCCTCCAGCTCCATTTTTCGTTCTCAAGATTGCTTTGGCTATTCGGGGTCTTTTGTGTTTCCATACAAATTGTGAAATTTTTTGTTCTAGTTCTGTGAAAAATGCCAGTGGTAGTTTGATAGGGATTGCATTGAATCTGTAGATTGCTTTGGGTAGCAGAGTCATTTTCACAATGTTTATTCTTCCAATCCAAGAACATGGTATATCTCTCCATCTATTTGTATCATCCTTAATTTCTTTCATCAGTGTCCTATAATTTTCTGCATACAGGTCTTTTGTCTCCTTAGGTAGGTTTATTCCTAGGTATTTTATTCTTTTTGTTGCAATGGTAAACGGGAGTGTTTTCTTAATTTCACTTTCAGATTTTTCATCATTAGTATACAGGAATGCAAGAGATTTCTGTGCATTAATTTTGTATCCTGCTACTTTACCAAATTCATTGATTAGCTCTAGTAGTTTTCTGGTAGCATCTTTTGGATTCTCTATGTATAGTATCATGTCATCTGCAAACAGTGACAGCTTTACTTCTTCTTTTCCGATTTGGATTCCTTTTATTTCTTTTTCGTCTCTGATTGCTGTGGCTAACACTTCCAAAACTATGTTGAATAATAGTGGTGAGAGTGGGCAACCTTGTCTTGTTCCTGATCTTAGTGGAAATGGTTTCAGTTTTTCACCATTGAGGACAATGTTGGCTGTGGGTTTGTCATATACGGCCTTTATTATGTTGAGGAAAGTTCCCTCTATGCCTACTTTCTGCAGGACTTTTATCATAAATGGGTGTTGAATTTTGTCGAAAGCTTTCTCTGCATCTATTGAGATGATCATATGGTTTTTCTCCTTCAATTTGTTAATATGATGTATCACGTTGATTGATTTGCGTATATTGAAGAATCCTTGCATTCCTGGAATAAACCCCACTTGATCATGGTGTATGATCCTTTTAATGTGCTGTTGGATTCTGTTTGCTAGTATTTTGTTGAGGATTTTTGCATCTATGTTCATCAGTGATATTGGCCTGTAGTTTTCTTTCTTTGTGACATCTTTGCCTGGTTTTGGTATCAGGGTGATGGTGGCCTCGTAGAATGAGTTGGGGAGTGTTCCTCCCTCTGCAATATTTTGGAAGAGTTTGAGAAGGATAGGTGTTAGCTCTTCTCTAAATGTTTGATAGAATTCGCCTGTGAAGCCATCTGGTCCTGGGCTTTTGTGTGTTGGAAGATTTTTAATCACAGTTTCAATTTCAGTGCTTGTGATTGGTCTGTTCATATTTTCTATTTCTTCCTGGTTCAGTCTCGGCAGGTTGTGCATTTCTAAGAATTTGTCCATTTCTTCCAGGTTGTCCATTTTATTAGCATAGAGTTGCTTGTAGTAATCTCTTATGATCGTTTGTATTTCTGCAGTGTCAGTGGTTACTTCTCCTTTTTCATTTCTAATTCTATTAATTTGAGTCTTCTCCTTTTTTCTCTTGATGAGTCTGGCTAATGGTTTATCAATTTTGTTTATCTTCTCAAAGAACCAGCTTTTAGTTTCATTGATTTTTGCTATTGTTTCCTTCATTTCTTTTTCATTTATTTCTGATCTGATCTTTATGATTTCTTTCCTTCTGCTAGCTTTGGGGTTTTTTTGTTCTTCTTTCTCTAATTGCTTTAGGTGCAAGGTTAGGTTGTTTATTCGAGATGTTTCCTGTTTCTTGATGTAGGCTTGTATTGCTATAAACTTCCCTCTTAGAACTGCTTTTGCTGCATCCCATAGGTTTTGGATCGTTGTGTCTCCATTGTCATTTGTTTCTAGGTATTTTTTGATTTCCCCTTTGATTTCTTCAGTGATCACTTCGTTATTAAGTAGTGTATTGTGTAGCCTCCATGTGTTTGTATTTTTTACAGATCTTTTCCTGTAATTGATATCTAGTCTCATAGCGTTGTGGTCGGAAAAGATACTTGATACGATTTCAATTTTTTTAAATTTACCAAGGCTTGATTTGTGACCCAAGATATGATCTATCCTGGAGAATGTTCCATGAGCACTTGAGAAAAATGTGTATTCTGTTGTTTTTGGGTGGAATGTCCTATAAATATCAATTAAGTCCATCTTGTTTAATGTATCATTTAAAGCTTGTGTTTCCTTATTTATTTTCATTTTGGATGATCTGTCCATTGGTGAAAGTGGGGTGTTAAAGTCCCCTACTATGATTGTGTTACTGTCGATTTCCCCTTTTATGGCTGTTAGTATTTGCCTTATGTATTGAGGTGCTCCTATGTTGGGTGCATAAATATTTACAATTGTTATACCTTCCTCTTGGATCGATCCCTTGATCATTATATAGTGTCCGTCTTTGTCTCTTGTAATTGTCTTTATTTTAAAGTCTATTTTGTCTGATATGAGAATTGCTACTCCAGCTTTCTTTTGATTTCCATTTGCATGGAATATCTTTTTCCATCCCCTCACTTTCAGTCTGTATGTGTCTCTAGGTCTGAAGTGGGTCTCTTGTAGACAGCATATATATGGGTCTTGTTTTTGTATCCATTCAGCCAGTCTGTGTCTTTTGGTGGGAGCATTTAATCCATTTACATTTAAGGTAATTATCGATATGTATGTTCCTATTCCCATTTTCTTAAATGTTTTGGGTTTGTTATTGTAGGTGTTTTCCTTCTCTTGTGTTTCTTGCCTAGAGAAGTTCCTTTAGCATTTGTTGTAAAGCTGGTTTGGTGGTGCTGAACTCTCTCAGCTTTTGCTTGTCTGTAAAGGTTTTAATTTCTCCATCAAATCTGAATGAGATCCTTGCTGGGTAGAGTAATCTTAGTTGTAGGTTTTTCTCCTTCATCACTTTAAGTATATCCTGCCACTCCCTTCTGGCTTGCAGCGTTTCTGCTGAAAGATCAGCTGTTAACCTTATGGGGATGCCCTTGTGTGTTATCTGTTGTTTTTCCCTTGCTGCTTTTAATATGTTTTCTTTATATTTAATTTTTGATAGTTTGATTAATATGTGTCTTGGTGTGTTTCTCCTTGGATTTATCCTGTATGGGACTCTCTGTGCTTCCAGGACTTGATTAACTATTTCCTTTCCCATATTAGGGAAGTTTTCAACTATAATCTCTTCAAATATTTTCTCAGTCCCTTTCTTTTTCTCTTCTTCTTCTGGGACCCCTATAATTCGAATGTTGGTGCGTTTAATGTTGTCCCAGAGGTCTCTGAGACTGTCCTCAGTTCTTTTCATTCTTTTTTCTTTATTCTGGTCTGCAGTAGTTATTTCCACCATTTTATCTTCCAGGTCACTTATCCGTTCTTCTGCCTCAGTTATTCTGCTATTGATCCCATCTAGAGTATTTTTAATTTCATTTATTGTGCTTGTCATCGTTTCTTGGTTCCTCTTTAGTTCTTCTACGTCCTTGTTAAATGTTTCTTGCATTTTGTCTATTCTATTTCCAAGACTTTGGATCATCCTTACTATCATTATTCTGAATTCTTTTTCAGGTAGACTACCTATTTCCTCTTCATTTGTTAGGTCTGGTGTGTTTTGACCCTGCTCCTTCATCTGCTGTGTGTTTTTCTGTCTTCTCATTTTGCTTATCTTACTGTGTTTGGGGTCTCCTTTTCACAGGCTGCAGGTTCGTAGTTCCCGTTGTTTTTGGTATCTGTCCCCAGTGGCTAAGGTTGGTTCAGTGGGTTGTGTAGGTTTCCTGGTGGAGGGAACTAGTGCCTGTGTTCTGGTGGATGAGGCTGGATCTTGTCTTTCTGGTGGGCACGTCCACGTCTGGTGGTGTGTTTTGGGGTGTCTGTGGTCTTATTATGATTTTAGGCAGCCTCTCTGTTAATGGATGGGGCTGTGTTCCTGTCTTGCTAGTTGTTTGGCATAGGGTGTCCAGCACTGTAGCTTGCTGGTCGTTGAGTGAAGCTGGGTCTTGATGTTGAGATGGAGATCTGTGAGAGATTTTCGCCGTTTGGTATTACGTGGAGCTGGGAGGTCTCTTGTGGACCAGTGTCCTGAAGTTGGCTCTCCCACCTCAGAGGCACAGCCCTGATGCCTGGCTGGAGCACCAAGAGCCTTTCATCCACACGGCTCAGAATAAAAGGGAGAAGAAATGGAAAGAAAGAAAAAAAGAGGATAAAATAAAATAAAATAAAGCAATTATAATAAAAAATAAGAAAAAAAATTATTAAGAGTAAATTTATTAAGAAAAAAAAATTTTTTTTAATTTTTAAAAATAGATTTATTAATTTTTTATACTAAAAATAAGAAAAAAATTATTTAGAAAAAATTTATTAAGAAAAAAAATTTTTTAATTTTTTAAAATAAAAAATATGAAAAAACTTATTAAAAAATTTTTTTAAAAATAGAAAATAAGGAAAAAATTATTAAGAAAACATTTATTAGGGAAAAAAAAATTTTTAAGCCAAAAAAAAAAAAAAAAAAAAAACGGACGGACCTAACCCTAGGACTAAGGGTGAGAGCAAAGCTATACAGACAAAATCTCACCCAGAAGCATACACATCTACACTCACAAAAAAAAGGAAAAGGGGAAAAGTTAATATATCCTGCTCCCAAAGTCCATCTCCTAAATTTGGGATGATTCGTTGTCTATTCAGGTATTCAACAGATGCAGGCACATCAAGTTGTTTGTGGAGCTTTAATCCGCTGCTTCTGAGGCTGCTGGGAGAGATTTCCCTTTCTCTTCTTTGTTCGTACAGCTCCCGGGGTTCAGCTTTGGATTTGGACCCGCCTCTGCATGTAGGTCCCCTGAGGGCGTCTGTTCCCCGCCCAGACAGAGCGGGGTTAAAGGAGCAGCTGATTCGGGGGCTCTGGCTCAGTCAGGCCGGGGGGAGGGAGCGGTACGGAGGAGGCGGGGCGAGCCTGCGGCGGCAGAAGCCGGCGTGACGTTGCAGCAGCCTGAGGCGCGCCGTGCGCTCTCCCGGGGAAGTTGTCCCCGGATTACGGGAGCCTGGCCGTGGCGGGCTGCACAGGCTCCCAGGAGGGGCGGTGTGGAGAATGACCTGTGCTCGCCCACAGGCTGTTTGGTGGCGGCAGCAGCAGCCTTAGCGTCTCATGCCCGTCTCTGGGGTCCGCGCTGATAGCCGCGGCTCGCGCCCGTCTCTGGAGTTCGTTTAAGTGGCGCTCTGAATCCCCTCTCCTTGCGCGCCG
Organism: Eubalaena glacialis; assembly: GCF_028564815.1. Taxonomy (NCBI): domain Eukaryota; kingdom Metazoa; phylum Chordata; class Mammalia; order Artiodactyla; family Balaenidae; genus Eubalaena; species Eubalaena glacialis. The sequence goes on along the minus strand of NC_083732.1, from coordinate 10,612,222 downwards.
CGAAACAAAGAGGCAAGAAAAAGTCTCCCGCCTCTTCGGTAGCTGCAGACTTTTTCTCGTGCACCCTCCCGGCTAGTTGTGGTGCGCTAGACCCTTCAGGCTGTGTTCACGCAGCCAACCCCAGTCCTCTCCCTGGGATCCGACCGAAGCCCGCGCCTCAGCTCCCAGCCCCCGCCCGCCCCGGCGGGTGAGCAGACAAGCCTCTCGGGCCGGTGAGTGCTGCTCGGCGCCGAGCCTCTGTGCGGGAATCTCTCCGTTTTTCCCTCTGCGTCCCTGTTGCTGTGGGATCCGCGCTGATAGCCGCGGCTCGCGCCCGTCTCTGGAGCTCGTTTAGGCGGCGCTCTGAATCCCCTCTCCTTGCGCGCCGCGAAACAAAGAGGCAAGAAAAATTCTCTTGCCTCTTTGGCAGCTGCAGTCTTTTTCCCGGACTCCCTCCCGGCTAGCACCGAAGCCCGAGCCTCAGCTCCCAGGCCCCGCCCGCCCCGGCGGCTGAGCAGACAAGCCTCTCGGGCTGGTGAGTGCTGGTCGGCACCGCTCCTCTGTGCGGGAATCTCCGCTTTGCCCTCCGCACCACTGTGGCTGCGCTCTCCTCCGTGGCTCCGAAGCTTCCCCCCTCTGCTACCCGCAGTCTCTGCCCACGAAGGGGCTTCCTAGTGTGTGGAAACCTTTCCTCCTTCACAGCTCCCTCCCACTGGTGCAGGTCCCGTCCCTATTCTTTTGTCTCTGTTATTTCTTTTTTCTTTTGCCCTACCCAAGTACGTGGGGATTTTCTTGCCTTTTGGGAGGTCTGACGTCTTCTGCCAGCGTTCAGTGGGTGTTCTGTAGGAGCAGTTCCACGTGTAGATGTATTTCTCATGTATCTGTGGGGAGGAAGGTGATCTCCGCGTCTTACTCTTCCGCCATCTTGCCCCTCCCTCTCGGCTAATATGGTTCTTAACATGACATATTCTAAAGAGAATGTTTTCTTAGCCAGTATTAGCTCGTGGTGCTCTACGTGGATCACCATGAAGAAAAGATAAAAGTAATTACATATTTGGGAACAGAATAGTCTCACTTTTAGGCTGACAGTAACATAAACAAAGTAGATGGAAGTGTAGAAAGAATGAAAAAAGAAAAGAGGAGTGGTCCAGTGAGGGGCAGTGGAGAAAGTGGCGGCATTAGTTAACAAACAAGAACATAGTTTCAGGATTGAGAGTTTGGGAGACTGAAGATAGAACCGACTGGCCTTGAAATTGAAAAACCAAAATTCAGTCAGAGGAAAGGTTATTCCAAAACAAAACCAACTATATTTGACTGGAACTTTCATTTAAATTTGAGTAGTTAATCCAGTGAAAAGTCTTTCGATGTGCAAATGGGAACCCAGAGAATTTAGAAGGGCAGGTGGAGAGAAAAACAACCAAAGCAGTCAGTAGGACTTTAAAAGAAAGTTGTGTTTTACATCTTCACATAAGTCATTGTTATTTCATTAGTTCTAGTTGGAAAATGATTAGACATTGCCCTTGGTTTTGGTCATAATCGGGCAAGGCAGTAACTTACTTCGTTTTCAATGCCTCCATTTTGACACCCTGACAGGTCCACCCAGAGAGGGCTTTCTATCAGTACTTGAAGAGAATGAGTTTCTTTTTGTGAAAAAAAAAAAGGAACTTATCGAATTTTCTTATTCCTTAAGGGTACTATCTAATATTTGATATTTATTCTCTAGGAAACAAAATTCCTCTTTTTTTTTTTAGGTTCAATATTCCCAGGGTGGTGGAAAGATATTCAGGCAGGTTGGAGCTGGCTAAATAATTTATCTGCATATCAACAAATCAGCCAGTTATTTCTGGTTTGGATAATTTAGAAAAACAAAGCAGCATTTCTTTCAAAAACAGTCCCTCTAGATAAGCGCATATCTCAGTGCTGTGTTAAAGACTGTTCCTTAATGTAGAGAATCAAATTAATATCTAATCTTGTACTTGAACCTGCACAAAAGGTTTTTGTAGAAAAGAAAAACAATGTTGGAGAAAACTATACTTCCTGAGCTTTTCAAAGTCTTCTAAATGCAACGCAATTGAAATGCTGCTTTCTAAGTAATGATCGTTTGTTTCAAACAATTACTAAACTTGTTTTAATGTAAGTTTGATAATAAAATAACTAGGAAACAAAACCAACGTTGAAGAGGCTGATCAGCTGCTAATTCTTCTCTTGGCCGCCTGGAATCTTTAAACCTTGCCCTGGCAAACTATAAGACAATGGCTTAGAATCTTAGAATTGCCAAGTAGCCTCGAGGTTATGAAGTCCCACGCTCTTATTTTGCATATGAGTAAACTGAAGCTTAAAGAGATCAGGTAAACAGCTAGGTGTGCAAAGTTACTTGTACTGGTGTGACTTACGTCTCAAGGTTGTTTTCTTCTAGCCCCACTGTCCTCATTTCTTGGGTATCTTTCTTGGGTATCTTTTGCATGTACCTCCCCCCAACCCCCGGAAAGCACTTGGTGTATGGTTACTTAAATGCTGGTTTGCCTCTCTTTCCCACTAGGCTAAAATCTCCACGAAGGTGGTAAACAGGATTGCAGATTCAACTCTGTTTACCTCTAGCCTAGTTTCTGGCAGAAAGAAGGGATCCATCAATGGCACTCAATTTATTTGAATTACACTGAATGTCATATGCATATCAATACAGGGTCTTTACCTCATCAACACTCTCCCTTGCCTCTGTCCCCAGCAATAATGTAAAATGTTTGTTTTTCTCAAATTCTCTGTCTAGTCTGTAAAATCTATCTAAGCAACGATGTGGTGATGTCCCCTCTGCCTTCTGATATTCCACTTCCCACTTCTGCCTAGTCCTGACACCCTACACATTGCAGTGTCTTTCTGATCCTACCCTTCCCCCACTTCTCCTTCTCCTCCTTCTACTTCTCTTTCTTCTCCTTCTCTCCCTCCTCCTCCTCCTGCCCCTTCCCCTCCCCTTCTTCTTCCCCTTTTTCTCTTTCATCTTCTCCTTCTCTTCCTCCTCCTCCTTCTCCTCCTCCTCCTCCCCCCTCCCCCTCCCCTCCTCCTCCTCCTCCTCCTCCTCCTTCTTCTTTCTTTCTTCTTCTTCTTCTTCTTCTTCTTCTTCTTCTTCTTCTTCTTCTTCTTCTTCTTCTTCTTCTTCTTCATCTTCTTCTTCCCCTTATCATTCAGTATCTATACAGTTGTACCTAGAGCCATTCTTATAAAAACTGGACAGGAGTCACAGATCTTCCTAGCCTTGTCTCCTTGATTTTCCACTTATACGTTCTCCCACACAAACTCCACAAACTCTATCACCACTAAAACTTACCCTTTGTTTATGAATAATGATATGCACTTTTTCTTGTATTGTTCACTTTGCATCTGGCCTTCTGTATTGGTTGCATCTCAGGTAAGTAACTCGGAGCATGATGTTAGTGAAGCCAAGGTCCTGGCTTGATCTACTACACTGGCCCAGCCACCTGCAGCTCCAGCCTGGTTTATTCCAACAGTCTTCTCACTGCTTTTGCCTTTTCCCTCCCACTAGCATATAGTTCATACAGAAAGAAGTGTGATCCGCTCAAAATCTAAGTCAGGTCAAGAACCTTCTCACTAATAACAAAAGTCAAGGTCCCTGTAATAGCCTGCAAGGCCCATCACTGTTAGCTCCCTGACTTAATATCTGACCCTTCTCCCTTGCTCACCTTCCAGCCTCTAATATGCTGACCCCACTCTCTCCTCAGGCTCCTTTCACTTGCCTTTCCTTCTGCTGGAAAGTTTTTCACACAGGTATCTCCATCACCTGCTTACCCACCTGCTTCAGGTTTTGACTCCAATACCTACTACTTATTGAGGCTGCCCTGACGACTGTATTTTAAATTGTGTACATTTCTTCTCAACACTCTTTCTCTTCCCAATCATTTCTGATAACCTCCTGAAAACTCTCCCTATAGGGTTGTCCTGACATACAGACGGTCCTTGACTTACTATGGTGCAACTTACGATTTTTTGACTACATGATGGTTTAAGAGGGGTAGGCATTCAGTAGAAATTGTACTTCGAATATTGAATTTTGATCTTTTCCCAGGCTAATGAAATGCAGTATGATACTCTCTCTCATGATGCTGGGCAGTGCAAGTGAGCCGCAGCTCCCAGTCAGCTGTGCAATCAGGAGGGTAAAGAACAGCTACACTTCCAACCATCGTGGACCCAGATGACCATTCCGTTTTTCACTTTCAGTACAGCATTCAATAAATTATGTGAGATATTCAACACTTTATTATAAAATAGTCTTTGTGTTAGATGATTTTTCCCAACTGTAGCCTAATGTAAGTGTTCTGAGCACATTTAAGGTAGGCTAGGCTAAGCTATGATGTTTGGTGTATTAAATGCATTTTTGACTTAAAATATTTTCAACTTACATGGATTTATCAGGACGTAACTCCATTATAAAAGAAGATCTTGTATGCAAAGAACCTGCACACTTTTTCATATATGTTAAATGTTATCTGTCCCATGGCATTCAGTGATATCTAGTTGCAACATTATTTCTTACTACTTCCTTTCATACACTTCATCCTTCAGTGCCACAAAATAATTTGCTTTTCCTCATACCCTCATGATACGCCCCCTTCCTTTGTTCCTTTATACATCCTTACCCCAGTCTGGAATGCTCTTCCTCTTCTCACTAGTCCAAATTCTACTCTTTTACCCCACACTAAAAGTAGTTGCAAATTTGTCCAACCAAAGGCAAATATCAACTCCTGGCAACACTTTCAGTGCATTTTATTTTGTGAAGGCACTTAGCATTTTCTGAACTATACCACAGTTAGTTCTATAAAACCTCTCTCTCCCTCTCCTTGGCTGGAAGTTCTTTAGAGGAAGTCTGTCTCTTTCATTGTTCTTTTTTATACACATCTACATCCTCCATCCAGTTCCTAGAACAATGTCTTATATATGTTGGATATAAATATTTGTAGATGAAGGAAAAATCATACCCTCCTGCCAAGGAAAGAAGTGAGAGCACTACTCATTTCTCAATATCTTTCAGAGAATTGTAACAAATGGTGATTTATCTTTTCTTTCCTGTATTTTTTTTTTCCCTAAAATTTCAAATCATCAATGTGAATACAAAGCCAAATCCTTACTTGCTTACAACACTAAGAAGAGTCATAATAAAAGAACCAACTGGAAGTCTCAAGGGTTGATTCATGGTCTCACTGCTCCAAGCTGAAAGGAAAGTTATAACAGTTCCTGGAGTCAGCTGTGGGGTCCTGGTGAGCATCTTCAGTATCTTTTTTTGTTCTGCTCTGTCTCCACTAATTTATCTTCCTTCACCTCAATTCTATCACAAACCCTACAGAAGGAGAGTGGCTGGCATCACTAATTTTGTCATTCAGACTGATCACTGCATTCCACACTAAAGAATGAGAAGTCTAACAAAGACCATCTCCTTGGCCAACCTTTAGTCAGGCTCCACTGACCCTTCTTCTTGACTAAGCCTCAGCCTTGGCCTATGAGTACTGCAAAGTCTCAGCACAAACGATGTCATCCACACACCTCGCTGCCACCTGCCACCCGCCACGCTCAGAGACTTGACCAGCATAGTTACTAAGAGCTCACATCTTCTAACATCCCTAGGATGACCTAGCCGTTTTAAGCTCCTGCCTGAGAAAGCTCACAACTGCCAAAAATCTTTACCGTTTGAGTTACACCCTGATCCTATACCTGCCTTGCCTAACAGTTCTTGGAAACGCAGCCCCCTGCCTGATTTTTGCAAATTTCCACTTCCGTGACCCTGTTCAAGCCTCCATTTGTTCCTCCTCCCTCATCCCTCATCCTCCCTTTAAAATGTCCAGTCAGCTGTGCACAGATTGGAGTTGAGCACTCCAGTTTATACTGGAGTCTCTCTCTCCTACTGCAGTAGCCTGAATAAAATCTGTCTTGCCACCTTTAACAAATGGTCAACTCTGCTTTTTTGACAATTCTCCAGTCTAAGGCTGTGAGGGAGGAAAAATAAATGACTGAGTGATCTCTTGTCTGCCTTATGCTTATGGAAATTTTTCTAGAGCAGTGTTTTCCAAGAAATGTGTGGGCTTTTTTAAAAACATAAAACTTATTAAATCCTGCAATCACATTTTTGGAAAGGCTATATGGAAATACAAACATAAAGTATGGACTTTTAAAAAAATTTATTGAAAAGAAAAGGCATTAGGGAGTAGGAATTACAGAGTCTAGTTCAATGAACAAATACATATGCACAAAAAAACAGTAATTTTGAAAAATACTCACTCAACAATTCAAGATTGTTGCCTGTATACTTTAGTTCAAAAAATACAGCTACAGGACATAATGCTGTCATCTACTTCTGCTGAACAGGACTGTCTTACAATTCTTTTAATTTACCTCAATTTTCAAAGCATTTGCTTGACAGATTTTAGATGAGCAGCTAATCTGTCATTTACAGAAGGGACAGTGATGAGAGGGACCAATGCCTAATTCATTCATATGTTCTTTTATCTGTTGATTTAATTTATTTAGTTCATTTTTTACTAAAAGTATTGACAGAGGGGGAAAATATTTAATCACAATCTTGCAGGTTTTAAAAAAAAAATGCTGATATCAGGCTTAGGGTAGCAGGAGAAAGCTGGGATGTTTCTGATCCCAGGAGGAAAGAAAAATGTGATTGAGTGATGTTTATCTGACCTATTTTACTCTGAATTGTTATGGATGCAGCAATAGTAGTAGAGAGCTTCATGCATGTGACAGGTATTCACCAAAGGATTTTCCTGCACTGTGTGTAATCACAGACATGATTTCTTTACCCACATCCCACCATAGAATTTTTGTTAGTGTTGTGATTGCAGCAAATCAGAAGCCAGAATTGTAATAATATTTTATAGAGAGAGAATGGTCATTTCATGTTGTCTAGGCTTTGAAGGGTTTTTCTTGTTGTCTGTTCTATTTTAGATGTTTATTTATTTTATTATTTTATTTGGCTTTCAGAATTCTTGATCCTCTGGCCATGGAGATATCCAAAAAGGGAACAATACAACCTGTAAGTGACAAAAACTGTTTTTGTTTTGTTTTTACTTTGTTGCTCTTGATGGTTTTAAAGCCAGGGGTAAAAATATTTGGAATAGTAGAAATAAGATTCCATTTTTATTCTTAAAAGATAATTATTTGCTTCTCAGTAAAACTGAGGAAAAACATCCCTTTTAATAATGCTGCAATTTTTTTTGGTCTTGGCTCCAGTTGACTCTTTAAAGTGGGAAGTTTAGAAAGCATAAGAAATCTGCTGCATAAAAAAACAAAGTGGAGAGACCAATTTACAGCTTTCTTAAGTGGAAGTAATCTAAGGTCTTAGGACTTTTCTGAAGACTGGACTTGTGCTGTGGCTTGCCTCTGAATGAAGTTCTTGAAATGTTATCCTCTAGTGGAGAGTTCTCCCTCTGAGATGTCTATTTACATAATCACATGGTCACAAAGTAGAGTAGTTTTCTTAAAAGTGCCATGTATCTAAAAATGTTGACTGAAAGAACACACTTTATTCATTTAACAAATATGTATTGAGCACCTACTGTGCTCTGGAAACTATTAACTTCTGGGTGTTCAGTGGTGAAAAAATAAGACTTGATCTCTGTTGTCATAAGTAGTGACAGAGTAGAAGAACTCAGTTACAGAGTAGTGACAGAAATAAGTTGTATACCAAATAAACAAAAGTATGCATATGATCTCAAATTGTGATAATACCTATAATTAAAAGTAAGTGCAATTTTTTAAAAGGGACTAACATAAGACGCTAAAATCAGATTGGAGACGGATGTCAGAGATGCTACTTGAGAAAGTGACATTTAAGCTGCGATCAGAAGGATGAATATGAGTGAATTAAGACAAGAGATGATAAGAATAAGCATGTGGCCAGAGGAGGAAGGAATAATATTCCACACAGAAGGAACAGCACAGGTAGAAAGAAAGGATGTGGGATTTCTTAAGGACAAAGAGAAAGCCATTGTGACTATACCTGGTGAGCAAGTGAGAGAGCAAGTCAAGATGAAGTTAAAGAGGAAAGCAGAATCAAATCTCGCAGGGTCTCATAGACCAAGTGAGAGGATATGGAATTTTAGCCCTGATTGAAAGTTCGTAAACAGGGGGATAAAGTTGTATAATTTATGTTTAAAAGAAAATTAGTCTGCTATTGTATGAAGACTATATTATAGAGTGGTAGCAGTGGAGATGGCAAGATTAGAAGCAAAGACAATATTGAAAAATTACTGTGTTAGCCTACATGATAGACAACTGTTGCTTGGACAAGAGTGGCAGCAGTCAGGACCAAAATAATTTATATTTGCCATTATGTAGAAAAAGAATTGCTAGGACTTGGTGATGCATTAGTTTGGGGACATAAGGGACAGGAATTTGTATAGAATAACTTCTGGGTCGATGGCTTAAGCAACTGGATGGATAGACCTGCCATTTACTAAGATGAGGAAGATCAGGGTCATTTTGGGGATGTTTTAGTTTTGGAATGTCCATGACACTTCAGTAGATATGCAAATGTGCAGTTGAAACCCAGAAAAGGAATCTGTGATGAAGACAAAATTTTCAGAGATGACACATATATTAGGGTTCTCAAGAGAAACAGAACCAATAGGTTATATATATAGAGAGAGAGTGAGACAGAAAGAGATTTATTATAAGGAATTGGATCATGTGATTATGGAGGCTGGGAAGGCCAAAGACCTGCAGTTGGCAAGCTGGAGATCCAGGAGAGCCAGTGGTGTAAGTTCTAGTCCAAAAGCTGGCAGTTTCAAGACCCAAGAAGAGTCAACGTTTAAGTCCAAGGCTGAAGGTCAGAAAAGACCAATGTCCTGGTTTAATCAGTCGGGCAGGAGGAGTTCCCTTTTACCCAGCCTTTTTGTTCTATTTAGGTCTTCAGTTGATTGAATGAGGCCCACCTACATGAGGGAGGACAGTTTGGTCTACTGAATCTACTGATTGAAACATTAATCTCATCCAGAAACACTCTCACAGATACACCCAGAACAATGTTTGGCCAAATGTCTGGGCACCCCATTGCCCAGTCAAGTTGACACATAAAATTAACCATCAAAACATATAAATGCCATTTAAAGCCATGGGGAGAATGAAATTACTGAGGGAAAGAGAATAATAGATAAGAGAAGACGGTCCAGGACTTGGATAAAAGATGTCCACCATTCAGAGTTTAAGGAAGGGAAAGACCGGTGCTGTGGGTACTGTGGCTATATAGCAAACTACCCCCAAATTAGTGGAAGAAAATAATAGCAATCATTTCCGAGTACTGTGTCTCATGGTTCCGGGGGTTGCCTGGACTTCACAGATGTTTCTTGATCGGGTTCTCTCACGTGGTTGCAGTCAGAGAGTGATGAGGCTGGAATCATCTCAGAGGCTCCTTCCTCCCCGGTGTGGTACTCGAGTAGCCGGTGGCTGGAAGAGCTCAGGCTCCCAGGGCTTGTCTCTATGTCTGGGTGGTCTTTCCAGCATGTCAACTTCAGTGTAGGCAGACTTCTTCCACCGCAGCTCAGGGCTCCAAAAGCATGTGCCCTGAGAAAGAGAAAGCCAGCCTTTTACGACTGGACTTAAAAGTCACATAGCTAGTTTCACTTTTGCCTCATTCTAGCATTAGAAGTGAGTCACTAAGCCTGGCCCGTATTTAAAGAGAGTGTATTTAGATGTGTCTGTTGAAGAGAAGATTGTCCAAGTAGTTGTAGATAAGGTTTAAAACCCCTACCATAACTTAGAAAAGGAGGAGAATGCAGTTTTCTGGGAGCCAAAGGAAAAGTGGTTTAAGATTTTCTTTGCAATATACAAATCAATTTTCACTGCAAAGTAAAGGAGCTGTTACAGTGGAGGATTACTGGACTGAATGTCAATATTATGACATAGTATGAGTGTGTTTCATGTTTGGTAATTGCAATCATTGTTGCTTTTGTTGTGGTCATCCATGTACAATGCTTGGTGTCAGTCTATTTATCTCTTGTAAAAATAAAATACAGTGTGTGTGAAAAAAAATAAAAATAAAAAAAATTAAAAAAAAAAGAAGTTGAATAAACATTTCTCCAAAGAAGATTAAAAAAAAAAAAAAAAGATTTTCTTTGCAAGATTTCTATTTTGGCAATTTAGAAAGTCCTCACCCTCTTCTTTCTGACCTTCCTTTGTTGTTTTATGGAGTAATCGATCTGTGGCAATTGACCTGTCTTACCTACTTTATTCCATGATTGATTATGTAAAAAAGAGAATAACTTTTGTTTTCAAGAAAAGTCGGTCAGTCAGAAGTAATTCAATTTATGAATGTAATATGGTAAAGCTATTGAGCCAGATCAGGGAGGGAAAGACAACTCTGCTTTGAAGATGGTTTGTCCTCAGCTGAATCAACTTGGTGGTATCAATCATAGTTTTCAAAGCATTTTGATGAAAAGATAATGGAATCAAAGTAAAACATTTGATTATACGTCACTGAATGAGTGAGCACAGCAGAGCTGGTCTTCCAGAGCTGCTCCACACTCTCCCTGAAGTGCACAAGCCAGAAAGAATGAACGTCAGCTTCCGAGGGGGGAGAGTTGGAGGCTGTCAACCAACGCTTAACAGGACCTCCCCCACCCGGCCCCATGTGCAGGCAAAGAGCATGGACAAAGGGGATGAAAAATCATTAACCCCTCACCGTCCCAGCCCAGGCGTCTCGGGCTGGTCTCTTCCCCAACTTTCGCTTAGCCCTAACACCCCACTGCCGGCCTTTTTGTTTGTTGGTTGGTTGGTTTGATTTGATTTGATTTCAAGGACATGCTAGAGAACCATGAGGAGGTTATTGACATGATAGTCAGATGTGAGTCAAAAAATTGTCTCTGATTGTGCTTTATTTCTTCTCCTCGTCTGTCCTGATTTACTCTTCCCCCCTCTCTGCTCTGCCCTGTATCCTAGGAGGCTCACCTCCAGGATCATCTCAACATCATGAACAGATTTTGTTTTCTTTCTTTCTTTCTTTTCTTTATGGATTCAGAAAAAGTACAGGAGTTCTGAGGTGCCGAGTGCAGTGACTTAGAGCTACCGTTTCCAGCCTGCACCCCGACGCTGTGCTGACGGCCACCCACATCCATTGACTGGGAGACACAGATCCCGTCAAGTCCTTTCCACACAGCCCTCCCTGCCTCAGATTTTAGGAACCGCTCTTCTCTGTTGCCCCTTCAGACCTAGGAATGGATTCTGGGTTCTCATTGTCACTATTTCAGAGATACTGCAATATTACTTGCTGGTTTCTCTAAATGCCACCTTCACCTTTATAAATAGGTGTTTATGAAACCCTCTTTAAATTACATAATTTGAGAATGACTTCTGGGTTTATGGCAAAAGCAACTGGATGAACAGAGATATCATTTACTAAGATGAGAAAGATCAGGGGTTGACTTTGGGATGTATTAAATTTGTAATGTCCGTGATACTTGAATAGATACGCAAATGGGAAATTAAAATCAGAAGAGAAATCTGTGCTGAAGATAAAAACTTCAGAGATGGCATATAGCTGCCCTATGCCAGAACCCTGTCTTATACAGGAGGATGTCAGTGGCCCAACTGGGTGGCCGGCACAGAGAGGAGGAGAGCTGGCGAGGTGCTGAGTGATGCAAGGCAAACTTGCCAGGCACCAAAAGTGCCACATGCCTAGCCCCTGAGCAGAAGGAAGGAGAGATGCCAGCTCCAGTGAGGGCCAGCATGAGAACTGGCCTGTAAGCTCTAGTTCAGCTCTGGTGCCTTCTGGGCCCTGGAACAAGGCCTCTCCTTGGGTCCTTTACCAGATCCAGCCCCTCAGCTGTGCCTGAGCTTTCCCTGGTTGGTCCCTCGCTCCCACTTGCCTTGAGTCTCCCAGGCTCCCCTTCTATAAACCTTATCCTTCCCTCCTCCACTTTCTGACATCCTCCCTGCAGTCTCAGGGAAATTCTTTCCTCACCCTGCTGTATCCCCTTCTACCTTCCTTTAGAACCCTCTTTTCCTTCTGTTATTACTTAATACACTTGGACGGACCATTAAACGCAGAGTACAAATCATTAGCCACTGAAAAACTCATTCTTTTTCCCAAAGCCTCCCTGGAGGGAAAATATTTTCATTCTGTTCTTTCAATGCAGCCAAGAAAGAGAGGGAAAAAAAAAAAAAAAAAACCCCAGAGCCCAGGCCCTATGCAGCACCTTAAAGAATTTCAAGGAAAATGGAAGGTATGATCTTTGAGATTTTATAACCTGATGAGAGGGGGAGTTTGGGTGGGGAAATGAAAATATAAAACTCACAACAAAATTGTAGCGTAAGTAAATTAATGTATAAAAAGCCACCTGAGAAGAAAAGTAGCAATCAGATATTGGCATAGTCCAACTAGGAAGGTTTTTAAGGGGGAAGGAAATTTGGGATAGCACCTGAAGAAGAGGAAGAAAATGTGAATCATAAGAGAGGTTATCCCTGGCGAGAAAATATATTTTGAACGTCCAAGCAGATTTTCTTTAGAGGACTGGGAATGAGGCGCAGTGGAACCAAGAAACGAAGAGTTCATTCATGAGATGGAACATTTACATCTCAGGCCCAGAATTTAGGATAGACCAATAGCATGTTCTGTCCATGGTACCATCAGTAACTGTTGTGTCGATTAAATAAGACTTTTGACTTCCCTGTGCCTCCCTGTAGATGTATATGACTTTGGTCCATCTAATTTCCTTCCTCAGGTCTGAGGGCAATACTGTGCTTCTCTAAGAATAAAGATGAGAAGATATGGCAATCCCATATTTTCTGGGGGGGAGAACCAGAATGAGTGAATCAGGCTCATGGCGAGCCAATCAGGAAAGAGCTCACTCTACCCAGGAAAGTACCAAGCCAGCCAGAGCCTTTGGAGCATCAGCAAATACATACAGAGGACACATGTATTACAGAAAGATAAAGATCTGGCTTGGTGAGATTTAATCAAAGTGTTCAGGACATGATAGGCTCCAGATTCAAGATAGCCTCTCTGGATTGGAGGATTATTGGACTGGGGACTGCACAGAAAGATAGTTTTCCCCGAAGACATCAATATTACATTGCATATTTAATTCTTTATACAATGACCACCAGCAAATTTTAATTCTGCAATTCTGTGATGTCTTTATAAAACATAAGCATCTGTCAAATCAGCAACAAGCTAAGAAAAATACAATTGGATAAACTCTCTATTTGAGTGAATTGACCTGCCTTTGAATATGGGAATAATGACTGCAATCAGACGGATGTGGAAGTAACCTCGTGTTGATCTGGGCTCCCGTGATTATTAGGAAAATACCATAATCATTTTTATCTTGGAAACTTGGGTTCTTATTTTTCCCCTTGTGAATAAGTCACCTAAAAAGCATTATGTTTTCTTTTAGCTCAGAAATAAATTGCAGCTAGAAGAAAACATTTTCCTTCGAAAATGTGGTACAAACTAATGTCTAGTTTCTCTGACTATTGAATTACAGATATTAGCAAAAGAAACAGGAGAAATAAGCCCATCTGTCAGTCAGAGAAGAATAGGAAAACAAGTAGAGAGTTTAATAAAAATACAAAAGAAAAATTACAAATATATTAAAGTGCCCTACACTGCAAACACATTGTGAAAAATATACTGTTCCTTGACTACCACAATCCAATGTCCAAGGGCTGCATGACCTGGAGTATGTCTCCCCAGTAGTTCTGGCTACATGTAAAGAACATATTAAGAATTATTAAACACAGGAAAATTAATAATAAAAATTGACTACAAACTCTGTTAACATTCAAATGAAGTGTAATTAATTAGTTCATTTAAAAAAATAAATAAGAAGCTCACCAGAAGGTAGGCCAAACTTCAGAAATATCAGCTGTAATATTCTTAATAATTGCTATGCTTTACGGTATCCTATATTTCTTTAGTGTCACTTGCATAAAAAATATTCCTTAAAAATTGTGTTAAGGATCAGTCAAAATGATGTTCCAAGTCATTGGGAATTAGAGGACAAATTAACAAAGGAGAACCTAAAAACACCCTACATGTTGGAGGATCAGTGCAGATTATCTTCTGTGTGGAGAACGGCAGTTGCTGACATGTTTCAGTTGGGGCTTCAGGAAAGAATGGGATTTCCTAGGTGTGAACCAAAGATTGCAAGAACCACGAGACACTGCAGCTAACAATTCATGGTCAAATAATTAGAGGTAGATCTGATTAAACATAACGTAATATAAATGATTTCGCTTGTTTTTTGTTAACCACAGATCGTTATAGCACGTCATGAGGTCTAGGAAGAGACAATACCAGGCAGCATTTCCTGACCCTGTCTAAACGCAAAATCCTTTTTATTTATAGACCTGTCATTCGTTTTCTACGGTACTATTTTTGTTTCACAAAATGCCTCATAATCTTTCGTGGAAAATACTCTGGGGAAGTTATAGTGTGGAAACACTTTGATCATCAGCAAAAGAAGCATTAGATAAATTATGCACCAACCAAGTGGTCCTGGAGTTTACTCTGCTATAAGTTAAGGATTTGGCCCAAATACAGGAAAATTAAGAAAAAAAATATTTTTCTGCCTGTGTGTGCAGTGACCTAACCGTTCTGTGTGAGCAAGTAGAAAAAGTGAGGACTGAGAGGGAAGAAGAGAAGTGGGGTAGGAATTAGAGAAGGTGTGATCAAGGGTGGGAGACCAATAGCCTATGCTGGTCCTCAATTCCTAGCCCATCAAATAGTATCTCTTTTAAATGAAAGATACTCTAATGCAGAAGTTCCTGTCCTAATAATCTATTTAGTGAGGAATATAAGACATTCAGCAAATAATCTAGTAGGATAATTTGGCTAAACACAGGGTTTTAAGGAAGCAATTGGAAGGAGGTATAACCAAATCTTGAAACAGGTAGGAGCTGAGACTTTATTCAAGGAAGGCTTTGCAAGTATGGTGTCACAGAGTAAGCTGAGTCCTGAAGGATGAGAATGAAGCAGCCAGAACAATTTAGGGAAGAAGGATACTTTATAGAGAGGGTTTAAATAATTACACATGAAAGTATAGACAACTCAAGAAGGACCTAAAATTACTGAGAACCTTGTATTCAGATAAGCGGAAAAACATTCATTATCCACATGTGTTGAGTAAAAGTAAAAGATCTTGTCTAAGAATTAGGCAATATAATTTATTTATTTTCTGAACTAATTTAAAAAAAATTTTTATTTTATATTGAAGCATAGTTTATTAGCAATGTTGTATTACTTTCAGGTGTACAGCAAAATGATTCAGTTATACATGTATCTATTCTTTTTCAAATTCTTTTCCCATTTAGGTTGTTACAGAATATTGAGCAGCATTCCTTGTGCTGTACAGTAGGTCCTTGTTGGTTATCTATTTTAAATATAATTTAGTCCTAACGTATCTGCTGGCAGACACTGAGACTCAGGTCATGAAAACACTTGGAACCCTAGCTTCCTAGTTGGTCTGTATTAAAGGTTAACTATAAGACTATATGCTCTAGGAAGCTGTTTGCAGCTTTAACAAAAATATGAACTCAAACAATATTCATAGTTTATGCTTAATAAAGTTTACCAGGCACGGTTGTTAACACTGCGTATGGTAATGATGAAGGACACTGAGACCTAGGGGATTTAAGTGACTTTCTCAAGGTTTCACAGCTAGTGAGACAGAACTGGGATGAAAATGAGGCAAGCTGATTTCAGAGCCTGCACTCTTAACCCTAGACTAAATTGCTGCTCAATACTGAAAGCATAGGTAATACTAAAGATTATCAGATTTTTATTATTGTCTTCCTTATGCTTCAAATCATGTAAATCATACCTTTGTAAGAGAAGGAAACAACATAAGTAAACTCTGTCAAATATACCGTATTTGGTTCAAAACATTTTCCAAATATTGAAGAACTATGAGGTTAGATAGTACCAAATACATAGGTAAGTGAACATCTTAAATACGTCCTACTCTCTTGGGGAAAATGACACCATGTGTCAATCCTAGTTCTCTTATTTCTAGAGATTCAAGCTAACATTCCAGATAAGTTCCACATAAAAGTAGAATTGGTTAGAATTGATAGAAGCACTGGAACAAAGACAGAGAACAATAAGCAAATCCCAAATTAACTTTGCATGTAAATGTTAAAAATCACCTACCGTATAGCCTCTTTGCTACTCTGTCTTTGGAGACTGTTCCAAATGACATCTTTAGAGAATCCTTTTGTCCTCAGCAAGTAACTCTCCATGCATGAGTTCCAAGATGGATATGTCTATTTTCCAAGCAAGTTACGGTCAAATTTCATTATTTTTCAAACAAGAGGGTGAATATATTAAACCAGTTCTTTTAAGTAGTCTTTTAACTTTATTCTTGATATGAAGTGTTTTTATATATTGTAATGGCTAAATGTACAAACTATAAACAAACAAATACACCAAACAACACAACGAATAATGAACCTTAGATTACACAGTCATCCATGAGAATCATCTCATCTATCTTTAAAACAAGATTTTTTAACAAATGCATAACAATAAGGATATTTCTTTCTTTGCAAGAGAAGACAATTTTTGGAGACTACAGAGCAGAGTGGAAAGAACTAAGTGTTAAAGAAACTGTACCTTTTTTACTTTCTTAGGGCAAATTAACACTGTTGTGCCTCAGTTCCCCCATCTGCCCATTAGAAGCAATAATACCTACCCTGCAACATTGAAAGAATAAATGTACACATTAAATGTGTTAAGGATACATAAATCCTGTAACATACTGTTTGACACAGAAGCAACCTTCAATAAAAAAAATTGTTACCATTGACACTAGTAACACTATTATTAGAATTTACGCCCAAATCCCCAAATCAACTATACAACCTACTTTTTAATCTTTATTATTTTATCTGAGCATTAAAAGAAAAACTTTTGCAAGAAAATAAGAAAGAAATTTGAAGTCAATCCAATTTATACAATTCTATTAGACAGCCGCATAGGTAGACATAATGATTCCGCCCAAAGAATTAATGCTGAGTATTACAGAAGGTAAAAAACAAAACAAAACAAAACACACCTATTTAAACAAAGTGGGGGGAAGAAAGGAATGGGGATGTTGATGAGAGTCATTTGAGGATTTTCAGTTTCACCAGACAGTAAATACATTGCAGCTTCTTTGTTCTTGATGAAACAAAATAGTCCCTATTGAGTCATGGAACTTAGTTTCTGCCTTGAAGGAATAATTACAGAATAATAATGGGATCACTAAGAAATTTATGAGTGTAAAATAAATGTCTTTACCATAATACCAAGATTTGATGGAGTAAAGAAAGTCAACAGCCCCTTCTCATCAAAGCCATTTGAAAGTGTTAATGTCTTCCAAATGTCAAAACAATGCGACAATTTAGTTAGAAAACAGTCAAATTCCTGAAGTGTGTGTTAACAAGACACACAACATATATGCTTAAAAGACTAAAGTTTTACGTTTTCAACCAGTATCTTTGGAAGTCTTAAAAAGAATTTCAAGGCATTGCACCACTGTGTCCCTAGTGCCGGGGCCAGCTTCACGGCATGAGACTAGTGCGGTCAGTCACACAGGGCACTGGGCTGAGAAGGGTCCCATGCTTAGGCTTTAATGCTTTGTGGTTGCCATCTTAAAATTCTTAACAATTTTATCTTTGAATTTATTTGTGCCTTGTAAGTGGAGGCCTCTGGGGCAGTGGAGCACGTGCCATAGATCTGGACTCGGCTCAGATGACCACGCCTGCTACCACCCTCCCTGGCGTGGGGTCTCCCCTACCCATCCCTGCACCCTGGGGGCTATTTAATCTCTCCCTTGATGCCCCTTCCCAACAGCCTTTGCTGCCCTCCAACCCTGGTGGGCATCTGTGTGCACGGAGAGCTGGGGTGAGATGTATGGCTTCCCGTGTCTTAGGATGGGGTATGGTGGCAGCTGTCCCAGTCTGATGCTGGGAGCCCCAAGGCCCATTCACAGGTGACTACCAAACCTCGCATGCACACCTGAAGACGTACCAAGCGTGGCCTGGTACAAAAGCTGAGGGGAAGCTGGAAGCTGTCTTGATGCCTTGGATACAATTGTGAACGCTGGCAAAGACCACAAGAAGTCAGCCTGGCACCCTAGTGGGATCCTGGAGAAAGACCTGCCTAGCATCAAGCTGCTCTGCTTCCTGCAGAAATGGGACACCCTGTGGCGCTATGTGCAGAAACAGAAGGCCAAGAACAGGCAGGTGGCAGAGCTACAGCTGCGGGGCCAGGCCTGGCAGGCTCTACGCAGAGAACAGAATGAGCCGGTGGCTGTGCTGAGGGGGCTTGGTGAGGAGGGGACAGCTGGGCCCAGGAACAGAAGCAGTCAAGGTCAAGGGCTCGTGGCCCAGCGTGCTGGGCCTGGGCAAGCTGCTCTGAGAACAGCCAAAATGGTGCCAGGCCAAAAGCAGTGATGGAATTTGCTGGAGGCCAAGGCCTGAGCAGTCCTCACTGCCACTGTGTCTTTGGGGCTCCCTTGGGCTCACACACACACTACCTTCGGATTCCTCCCTGTTTTCTTCTAACCTGAGGATTCTTGGCCTGCTGCCACTTGGGGAATCAGGCACCATGCTTTCTCTTTACTGGGTTGGGGTCAACACCAGCACTGTCCCTCCACCCCCAACATACACAAACACACACACACCAGGTTCCTGAGCCCTTCCTCCCTAGGACTGACTTGGGGCATCTGTTTTCAATCTCCACCCATTGCCCCTTTGCTGGCCAGTCCAAGGGCCCTCACCGTGTTTTCTGCACATCCATAAATAAACTTCCTCTTCTAAACTGTTTAAAAAAAAAAAAAATCCCTTGGAGTGACCTGTCCATTGTGGGCTGTGACAGTGAGCCTGTGGGAAGAGAAGTAGCCCAGGAGGTGGAGTAGCCCATTGCCTGAGGGAGCACAACGTCGAACAGCAAATAAAATACACCAGGACAAATCAAGAAAGAGAGTGGAAGAAAAGAATTGTCTATATTAGTACCTTGAATGACATTTTTTTCCTGCTTTTTGAATAAGCAGCTCCACAGTTTTATTTCTCACTTGCACTCACAAATTATGGAACCATCCCTGCCTAGCGCTTACTGTGCAAGACACACAATAGGTAGTCAGTGCATTCCTTCAGTGGTTGGTGAATGTAATTTTCATGAAAGAGACTGCCATTGTTAATGTGGACAATTTCATTTATCAAATAGCGAGAAATTACTTTATATTTCTGCATCAAGGAGAATGTGTCCTTTTAAGTACAAGGTGAGGAGAGTAATAGTAGGTACTGTCACATTTTTGGCTGATTTGAAAACTTGATAGAGTTCTTGTTCTTGTCCTGTATTAGCCATTAAAAAGGCCAAGATCCAGGACCATGTTATGCCTAAATTCAGCACCTTTTACTCTTGCTTCATTGCAAGAATATTAAGGAACCCGACTTATGGAGCTCAAATCATTTTTTCTTCAAATAATTCCAGTTTTCTGTCTCATTCTAAACTTGACTTTTGTATAAGACTTGGAGAGAAATTTCAAAAATTTCTACCAGAAGAGCCATCTTTAAAAAGTAAAAACCTGGAGACTTCCACTTCGGGGAAGATGAAATGTGCACAATTTTCTCTATTCCTTCCACTAAGTGCAATGAACATTATACAATGGACATTATATATAAAACAAACGTAAGAAGTATCTGAAAGATGGAGAGATAACAGAAGACCAGGCAGTGTCTTCGGGACCCAAGGAATGACACAGGGGCAAGTTCTCTGGATTTCCTTCTTGCCTCAGACTAGAAACTGAAGAAGCTGACAACCCAGAAATCCAACAGGTACAGACACACAAAAAAGTTTCAAGAAAAACCTGCTTTCTCTACCCAGAGAACCAGGAAAGGGACAGCCAACCAGGAAAGAAACCTTTTAGACAGTAACACTCTACTGTAGCTACAGAAAGAAAACAAATACTACAGAAAGAAATACTACAGAAAGAAAATACTACAGAAAGAAAACAAAAAATGTTTGGTATAGGTTCTTTCTTTCTTCAAATAGAATACTACAGAAAGAAAACAAAAAATGAATCCACCCCCATCCATGCCAACTAAGGCTAAGTGGGGATCCTAGACTTCCATGCTCATGAGACTATACGGAGGTGCTCCAAACTTCTGCCTGGATAGTATCAGAAAGGACCAGATAGGGAGCTGGGACTTTGGTCTATCTGGTAATGATACCCCCGCTTCCCCTCCCATGTCACTGAAGAGAAAAGGGGAATCCTGAAGTTTCACTCCACCTAGCATGAATGAGATGGCCATCCCTCTCAACACTGGTATGGTATCAGAAGAAGCCCCAATGGAGACTCAACGCCTTCACCACCACGAAGCAGTAATAAGCTATCAGTGGAAACCATGTGGGGAGCTGGAAATCACACTCATGTCCAACAGTAATGAGCTCCCTACCTAGGGGGTCTACAGAGGCCACATGGCAGTAATGAGGTGGCACCCTCTTCCCCTGCCAGAACAGGATCATAGAAGACCAGCTAAAACAAAAAGATTAAATAAGATCCAGAGTCTCAATTCATGATACACAAAGGTCCAATTTTCAATAGAAATTTATTTGCCAAAGTAAGAACCAGGAAGATCTCAAAGTGCATGCAAAGAGGCAATGAACGGATGCCAGCACTGAGATGCCAGACATCTTAGAATGAGCTCATCATGATTTTAGAGCAGCTCTGATAAAAATGTTTCAGTGAAGAATGAAGAACATGCTCGAAGCAAATGAAAAAATAGACTCAGCAAAGATATAGAAAACTTCAGCAAAGAAGTAGACGGCATTAAAAAAACACAAATAGATATTTTAGAGGTGAAGAATATAATAACACCAAAATAAAAAGACCAGTGGATGAGCCAGGAACAGAATGTAGAGGACAGAGGAAAGAATCAATGAAATGGAAGATAGAATAGTACAAATTACTCAGTCTAAGAAAACAGAGTAGAAAAAAATAATAAACAGAGCCCCAGAAATTTAGGGATTATAACAAGAGGTAAACATTCATACCATCAGAGCCTCATAAGGAGAGAAGAATCAGACTGGGACAAAAAGTACTCAAAGAAATCATGGCTGAAAAATCCCAAATTTGGTAAGAGATATAAACCTACAGATTCAAGAAACTGAAGAAAACTTAAATGGGATAAACCCAAATATATTCATGGCGAGACATATTGTGCTTGTGCTTCTGAGAACTAAAAGCAAGGGAAAAACTTTGAAAACAGCTAGAGAAAAAAGAGCACATTTACAAATAGGGGGGAAAAGAGTTTGAATGGCTGCATTACTCATCAGAAACCATGGAGACCAGAATATAATGGTATAGTATATTTCAAGTGCTAAAAATAATAATAATAAAATAAAAACTCAAGCTAGAATCATATGCTGAGTGAAAAAACCTTTAGCAATAAATGAGAAATCAAGACATTCTCAGATGAAGGGAAACTGAGAGAATTTATTGCCAGCAGTTCTACTCCAAAAGAATGCCTAAAGGAAGTTCTCTAAACAGAAAGGAAATGATTAAAGAAGGAAATCTGGAAATTCAGGGAAGAAGTAAGAACATGATAAGCAAAAATATGGGTAAACTCAATTTGGTTTCCTTCTTCTCTTGAGATTTTAAAATTATGTTTGATGGTTGAAGCAAAACTTGTCATATTACCTGATGTTCTAAATGTATGTACAGGAAATATAAATACAATTATATCATAAACAGAGCAGGGTAAAAGGAGGTAAAGTTTCTATAGTTCACTTGAACTGGTAAAATGATGACGTCAGTAGACTATAAGTTATGTAAATATAATTTAAAACCTAGAAAAAATATATATTATTGTAAATAGTGAGTCTTGAAATCAGACTGATTCCACCCACTTTCTTTGATTCCTGTGGTTTACTTGTATATTTCTCCCTCTCTAATATATATATATATATCCCAATCTCCCAATTTATTCCTCCCCCCCTTTTCCCCTAGGTAACCGTAAGTTAGTTTTCTGCATCTGTGACTCTATTTCTGTTTTGTAAGTATGTTCATTTGTTCTGCATCTTGATTGTGTTGATGTCGTATTCTGGTTGTGATATTGTGCTATAGTTTTGCACAATGTTATCATTGGGGGAAATGGGGTAACGGTTCTCTCTGTATTATTTCTTATAACTGCTTGTGAATCTTCAATTATCTCTACATAAAATGTCTAACTTAAAAAACTAAAAATATTAAATCTTAGATTTATCAACATCTAAGAAGGGATAGATTGGGAGTTTGTGATTGACATGTACACACTGCTATGTTTAAAATAGATAACCAACAAGGACCTACTGTATAGCACAGGGAACTCTGCTCAATACTCTGTAATAAGCTAAATGGGAAAAGAATTCGAAAAAGAATAGAAACATGTATATGTATAACAGAATCACTTTGCTGTACGTCTGAAACTAACACAACATTGTTAATCAACTATACTGCAATATAAAATAAAAATTAAAAAGAAAAGAAGGAAGGAAGGAAGAAAGGAAGAATGATAGCCACTGCACTAAATGGATTATGCTTTTCAACAATTAGGTTCATTAATACCTCAAGAATTTTGAAAGGTAAAACCTTACACCTATGTTTGGTATAGGTTCTTTCTGTCTTCAAGTGCTTCTAACATAATGAAGTGAAAAATGGAGTAATGTGACCAGAAAATCCTTGATCTAAAAATAATCATTTAGTATTTCCCCACAAAACAATGAAATGAAAATAGCCTTGGTTCAGTCAAAGTCACTGCAAAATTGCCACAAATCGAAAGGTAGTGAAAATCAGAGTGATAAGCAAACCTAGGCAGAGGAATTTTTTGGACAATACACTATGGTCATGAAAGCGTTAATGCACATTTTTAAAAACCCTAGTTCACATGCTCATCTACTTCCCAAAGACCTTTGCTTTCCAGTATTTTAATATATGCCTTGGGTGTTTATTAATAGGCACTTTGGGAAATCATTCAGGCCACTGGCTTCCTTCGTTTTAGTGACGGGAAACAGTAATTTACTAAATAGCAACTCATAATGTGAAAGAGTTAATGGAAAGACTATGTTATGCATTTTGATAATCTACTTCAATAAATATAAGCACATAATGATGATTATTTAGAAATATAAGCAGCCAGAGTATATCTAAATGAAGCCATTATTTACAAAGTTGGGGCCAGTAATATTTTCCCACGTATTGTTAAGATGAAAATGATTTTTTTTTTGATCTTTTTATTCTAGATTGTTGGTCATTTAGAATTAAGAAGAAAAGAAAATCATTTCTGAGGAAGTCCAGACAAAAGAACTTGGACTAAGGATGATTATAGCCGTTGTTTACCCTTGAAATTGTTCTGGGTATTAAGCTATCTATATTCCCTCTCCTTTTACTTCATTCACAAGGCAAAGCATTCCCGGCATCACAATGTTGGTGAATCTCCTCTGCTTTTGCTGCATAATAGTTTCCCAGTGAGAAGGGATATGAAACGTGGCAGGGGTGAAGGAGACATACTATGAGACCGTTTCTTTCCTTTCATTTCCTGGAGCCAATCTGAATGAAGACTCAGAGAGGAACGGAAGAAGTGGAGCTGCCAAAACCAGACAATGGGAGAAAGAAAGTGAGGAGATGAGAAGAACGGGCACCAAAAGCATCCTGGGATGAACATGAGAAGAAGCTGGAGATTTGTCATTTTCATTGTTATCATTTTCTGTTGTATTTTAAATCTGAGAGCTTTTATGGAGGAAGTATACACACTTTTCATATAATGGCTTAGAGGAAATTTATCTTTAGTTTAATGCACCTGTTCCTCTTTGGACTTTTTCGTCCATTTATTCCTTAGCACTGAAAAGATTCATAGGCAAAACAAAACTATAAGTGCAATAGCGAATTCTAATTATTTTTCAAGTTTATTCAGTTATTATAGCCATGGAATAGCTATATATTTGTATCCATCTTTTTGTTAAATATATAGTCTTAAATTCAATATTCACTAACCTGCCTAATTTACCAGTTTTTCTTTTGAGCTTTCTGGACTCCGTTTTTGTACTTCTGGGGCCTGAAGTTTGCTTCTGACAAGAGTGTTCCTCAATCTAGTAAAAGTTAACCATTGGCCCATAACCATGGATCAGCCATGGAATGATTTGTCCTTGATGATGGGGTCTTAAACCCCATCACAGTCATTTCTACCTTATATAGGCTTAGAATCTCATTGAATTTCCTCTGATGCTCTGTGGACTGCCCTCAACCACTTGCTCCAAACAAGCCAGTCCCAGCCTAGTGATTATTAGCCAGCAATATTACTGAGTGTGAGACTAACCCCTAAAAAGTGACTCTATTTAAGTTCTTTGATGATGCTTTACAGAGGCTGGATGTCCAGAGCCCGTGCTCCACTGACCCCTAGGACTGAAGGAAACTGGTAGAGGTACTCTGCAAGGAAAAGACAAGAAATGTATTTGTTTCCCCAAAGAGTCCTTGGAGAAGACAGGAAGGTCTGGTGGGGATTTACAACACCGCAAAATCTGCTTTTTGCCTCTCTTTCAAAGAGGGCCTGGGACAGGCGTTCTCTAGACCCGCTCCTCTTCCTTTTGCACCCTGCTCTCTGTGCCAGGAGGTTGAACCACGTGGGCTGCATCAACTGACTCCGCACAGACAAATAGCTGGGTTCAGCCAATGGGGAAACTTGGCAAGGGACAAAGAGAGAAAAATGAGGTTAGGGAAGAGGTCCCCAACCTTTTTGGCACCAGGGACCGGTTTCATGGAAGACAATTTTTCCACGGACTGGGGGGTAGGGGGAGATTAGGGGGATGGTTCAGGCAGTAATGTGAGCGATGGGGAGCGATGGGGTGCAGCAGATGAAGCTTTTCTCGCTTGCCTGCTGCTCACCTCCTGCTGTACAGCCTGATTCCTAACAGGGGTTGGGACCTGTTAGGAATCCTGGGTTAGGGCACTTATTCCCCTGGCTCCCTCCTTAAGAGGTTGCCTCAGGCTGATGGTGTCTCTTGACGGAACATCACGTCTCCTCTCCAGGACTCTTTTCATATATCCCTAACTATTCTTCTGTGTTTCAAGAATTCCTTTCATTCGTGATTCCTCTGGACTAGGTGTAAGAAGAGCCGACAGCTGCTAGTCCCAGTTTCTTCAACCAGGATTCCCTCCTCCCTTTGGTTTCCCTACATTCTGCACACACGGAGTGAATAGTCTTTTGGAAAAAAATCTACAAACACTAAATTCTGGAGAGGGTGTGGAGAAAAGGGAACCCTCTTGCACTGTTGGTGGGAATGTAAATTGATACTGTCACTATGGAGAACAGTATGGAGGTTCCTTAAAAAACTAAAAATAGAGCTACCATACGACCCAGCAATCCCACTACTGGGCATATACCCTGAGAAAACCATAATTCAAAAAGAGTCATGTACCAAAATGTTCATTGAAGCAACCTAAGTGTCCATCAGCAGATGAATGGATAAAGAAGATGTGGCACATATATACAGTGGAATATTACTCAGCCATAAAAAGAAATGAAATTGAGTTATTTGTAGTGAGCTGGATGGACCTAGAGTCTGTCATACAGAGTGAAGTCAGTCAGAAAGAGAAAAACAAATACTGTATGCTAACACATATATATGGAATCTAGAAAAGCAAAAAATGGTTCTGAAGAACCTAGGGGCAGGACAGGAATAAAGACACAGATGTAGAGAATGGACTTGAGGACACAGGGAGGGGGAAGGGTAACCTGGGACGGAGTGAGAGAGTGGCATGGACATATATACACTACCAAATGTAAAATAGATAGCTAGTGGGAAGCAGCTGCATAGCACAGGGAGATCAGCTCGGTGCTTTGTGACCACCTAGAGGGGTGGGTCAGGGAGGGTGGGAGGGAGATGCAAGAGGGAGGAGATATGGGGATATATGTATATGTATAGCTGATTCACTTTGCTATAAAGCAGAAACTAACACACCATTGTAAAGAAATTATACTCCAATAAAGAAGTTAAAAAAATAATAAATATTTAAAAATTAAAAAAAAAAAAAAGAAAGTGGTGGGACATGATTTGCACCAAACCATTCTGTCTCCAGAGCTTGGGTGCTGCATAAGCACCCCATAGGTGAGTGCCTGCAGAAATGCATGAGGATTGCAGTTTTACTGTTCCTTCAAAAGTACTGGGTCTGATAATTTACATTTTTTGCTAATTTAATCTATAAAGAGTTACCTCGTTTTAATTTGCATTTTGTTGATTAATGATGAATATTTATTTCCGTATGTTATCCCTAGCTATTTGTCCTCAGAAGAGATTGTCTTTTTGCGGTCTTTGACTATTTATCTATTGAGGTCTTTGGGTACTTTTCCTATTTTATGAGGTCTTTATGTAATAAAATGTTCTTAGTTACATGCATTTCAGTTTTTATTCTATTTTCAGACACAAAAATTCATATATTTTTTCTTTGTAATTTAATTCATTTAGAAAAGGTTGTTTTATTATTAAAGACGTGGTCATTGAAATATGTTTATTAAATGCATAGAAGGAAAGGAAATAAAATAAAGCTCCTTTAGAATGACGCCAATCGGAGATAACCATTGTTCCCAGTTTGAGCTACTTTCCTTCAAACAGCTCTGTATTTCTTCTCACTGTTTCTTTTCAATTCTTTTCTTCAAAGGTATGCCTGATATTGTTACCGACCCGGGTTCTTGGGCTCTTTAATCAATAGAAATTGTTAAGAGTCCAGACGAGAAATTCAGGCAAGGCTTTATTAGGACGAGTGGGTGAAAACAATAACAGGTTCCCTTGCTCGCTCCCTGGGGGGAGGGGGAGCTGGTCCTTTAAATGGGGTGAGGGTAGGTGTGGACCTGTGGGTTGGGCTGGAACGGTGGCTTAGGTGGTCTGCCCATCCCCTTGGTGGTGCCATGTGCAGGGGTCATGTGCAGTACCCTGCTTTTGCTCCCGACACCTCAGATGTGGCAGCTGGGTTTTTGGCCTTTTATTTAAATTTTTTTTATTGGAGAATAATTGCTTTACAATGTTGTGTTAGTTTCTGCTGCACAATGAAATGAATCAGCTATACGTATACGTATATCCCCTCCCTCTTGGACCTCCCTCCCACCCTCTCTCCCCATCCCACCCATCTAGGTCATCACAGAGCACCGAGCTGAGCTCCCTGTGCTATACAGCAGGTTCCCACTAGCTATCTATTTTACACATGGTAGTGTATATATGTCCATCCTAATCTCCCAATTCGTCCCACCCTCCCCTTCCCCCGCTGTGTCCACATGTCTGTTCTCTACATCTGCGTCTCAATTCCTGCCCTGGAAATAGGTTCATCTAGAAAAACGGTACAAGTGTTTTTGTATCTTGTTCATAATTTACCCCAACTGCACATGCATGCAGTTATTTTTAGTCCCTTATAGTTTCGTAGTTTCTTTGTATCTGTTGCTGGAGGAGACGTTTGTCCAGGTGCAAGCCCTGCAGCAAAGGGTCCCTGGTCCCAGGTCCCAGCTTGTCTCAACTTTCTAACACAACGGGAAAATGTGTTTACAAGTTTGAAGAATCATAACAACATACATATATGTAGCATTTTATATAGTTTACAAAGTGCCTTTGGACTTAAAAAAATACTCATTTGACCTCATATCATTGTTATATTTGATACCATTTCCCCATTTTATAAATAGAGATATTGAGATAAATTCACAAGGTTTTATACAAAAATGTAAGTGACAGATGCAGAAACATAGCCCAGCTTCCTGAGAAAAAATATATTCTTGAAAATTATATCCTATGGTAATATGTAATATAAATGATTGGTGGGGGGCTCTGAGTCCTCATTCCATTGATGCAAACAGCGTCACATGGTGTCGGCAAATGGTGTCGTTAAGTACGTATTAACAGGAATTAAAATCAAGGGAAGCAACACTCACAAAGAGTCGATTATTTGTTACCAACTATACATATTGGATCAGAAATCTTAGGGTTCACAGAGTCCAATTTGTTAAATGAAATTTGCTATTTTTATGTTACATGTACATAAAATTTTCCACTGTAAGTCTATTTATTGACTGATTTTATGATAATTTTGGTCTCATTGTGAGATCATTTGAGATCATTTGATCTCATAATAATAAGGGGAAATGTGAAAGAAAAGGTCAGGAAGGAAGAATATTGCATGGACAGGAATGAGAGGGAAATAGACTCCATCTTCATACACTTGACCTTGAGAGGAGCCTGCCTGCTTACAGTAGGGCACCTGCACAATTGCACCTTAGCCCTCTTACCACAGAAAGCAAGCTAGCCTCTTCCTAGAGAAGAAGGCACCCTCTGGGTTCTCAGATTAATCATTGTTGGGAAATGCAGTCTTAACCTACAGCCTCCTTTTCTCTGCACCATTCTTCCTATTTTGCTCTAGTATTCTAAACCTGGTTGTTGGTATGTTGCTCTTGTCTCTACTACAGAACCATGTGTCTTAAGCACACTCAATGTGAGGATGAAAGTGAGTCTTTGCTTAATAAATAATACAATGGGGAACAATGTTTCATATGGTTTGAACAGCAAAGACTAAATCCCTAACTTCTCACTTCCATTTTTTCACAGAAAGATCATGTCGTGCTCTGGGGAAGGAATTCTAAATTAGCCCATTCTACATTACCTTCCAACAACATGGTTGATACAGGGCTTGCCCAGGAGAACATTGAGAAGTGAAAGGCATTGTGTGACTTATCCAACAGAAATCAAAGAGACAGCCTCCTTCTGATAACACTATCCTGCACATCCCACGGCAGTCTTAATGCCTCTAAATCTCTCTTTCTTCAAATTGTAATACCATCCTAGTGGGTCATTTATTGGAGTAATTACCCCATCTCTTCCTACTGTGATATTATAGGAAAATACTTAGCTTTCCAATAGTCGCATTTTCTATGCTGTATCATATCATAATATGAGTTAATACTCCCTTTTGGCTAGTGTTTTTATTTAAGAAGCAAAATTTCTACTTTAAAAAGAATTAGAGAGGATCACTTAAAAAAGAAAGACTAAAACATTCTATGTCAAACGCCATACCAAACATAATATAAAATAGCGAGCCAAAGTCTTTGATTCATTTATGGCTGTTAGCCCTTCTGATTATCCACAAAATGTGCATATTTGATGTCTTCTATTGAATTGCGATACATGGTTTCATATGACAGCAGAGGGAAATGACTTGGAAAATACAAAAAAAGTATAGAGCTTTAGAACAACAGCTTAAAGCGTTTAATGAACTATAAACAGCTTCCACTGTTTAAATGTCTATGAGCAGTGCAATGACAAAGAACAGTAAGGAAGGAATAGAAGACGTGCAGCTTATAATTAGCGCTATTAGGAGTACTAAAGTGAATCTAGAAAGCAGCTAGTAAAAGTGAGCTGCTCACCAAACCTTACACAAAATGCATACTCGAGGGTGTGTCTACACTAGCCCTTTAAAAGGAAACACATTAAAGCACATTTATATCTGCTTGGTGTCAGCATGTAGGCAACAAAAATGCATTACACCCAAAGAACGCTTTCTATTATGTGCAATAACATCTATATTATACATCACAATGATGGGCATTATTGTGGTGTCATTGCCGTAGCTTTCAACATTAACACTATGGGAAATGGACTCTTTCTGAGTACCTTAAGCTAAAAAAAAATGCTTGGTGGAAAACATAATGTTCATCAGTGAATTCGTGTCACTCCTAAATGAATTGTATTTGTCAATAATGCATAAATGTGCCTAATGTAGGTATGTCTAAGATGTATCACTTTTACTTTTATACTCGGGAGATTTTGAGTAACTTCATTTATTACAAATGAGTTGTTTTAGGGTTCTAGAGAGCTCCTTGGTGTTGTTAATTATAGTGTGACTTGGAGTCTAAGATGAGCCCTGTGTGAAAAGGAACAGACAGGCTGTGCCAGAAACACGTCATCCCCCTTAGAGTGCCCATAACTCATAGTGTCCATAATAAAACAAAACAAAACAAATGAACAGAAACCACTGCACAGTCCTTGTTCAGACCCAGTTATCTTAACTGCCTTGAAATTACTTCTTCACCAAAGTCTGTTAAAGCACAGGGTGTCTGCAAATGGCAGTGACAAAATTCAAATATGGGTAAGTTCAAATATGGATACTTTTTTTCCTACTTTACCAAAACCTGTCGTTATTAAAATGAACAAATCATTAGAGCACTATCCCAAATGTAGCGAACGCAGGCTGTAACTTGCTCAGCTTGCCCATTGTCAACTAGGCAAATGCCAGCAAGAGTACCATTCACTATCCTCATGATTGCATGTCAGCAAGAACCCCTCTGTACTTGCAAAAGTTGTTTTAGCAGAAGACAGACTTTGCAGATTTCAGTGCTTTTAGTGAACTGGTGTTTTCAGTAAACTTTTTCTGAGCAGCAAGGAACAAGAATTTTTTTTTCAGAAATCTTAGAATTGGATATAAACATTGGCAGTAGACACAATCAATAAATATCATACAATTTCTCAATGAAAATGATTTCCCCAATACAAATTCCTTTCCTACAGACATTCAAACACCCTGACCCGAGATTGAGTCTCAATCCTATAATCTCATGACATTACAGCTGGCCAACAAGAGGGGTGTCAGGTCATGTGCAAAAGGAGGTGAGGTGAGAGGCAAGAAAACAAAGTAAATCACTGTTAACTTATACTGAAGGAGAACTTCAAGTAAAAGGAATCCACTGCCTGGCGCTCTTGAATGGTGACCATTTATTTTGATATCAAAGATCTTTGATTGATCACAGTTGAGTTCCCTAAAGCCTTTGTTATTTGAAAGAGGGGGCTGGAGAGTCTATGAACGTTGGCCTGAATCTTGTTCTATTACTAACAAGCTGTGTGGCTTTGCACGTTGACTCAACCTCTCTGAAGCTCAGTCTCCTCTTTTATATAATGCAGATTATGTTACTCAGGTCAGAGGTTTTCATTAGATTGATTAGAATACCTACCTACCTACATATATAATACATAGAGTATCAATAAATTATAGTTCATCTCCTCATCCATGGTTCCTAAGGCTAATTATTCCTAAAGATAATAATGCTTTTTTTACTGTCTCTATTGACCTTAGTGACAAAATCAGAAATTTTCTACTCTTCTTCCAGGAAAAGAAAATTCTATTAAGAGAACATGAGGACGTGAACTTGACTCAGCTAGAGGGAGGAGTGCAGGGAGAGGGGAGACAGCACAGTAGGAGAGCTGTATCTTCTGCTGGTTTTTCTGTGCTGGATTTTGGAACAAGTTCAGATGCCCGTGTGTGAAAGAATCTATAGCGCTGGGTACTATTGTAAAAGTATCCATAGCTCTCTAACAACTCTGGAATTGACTGGGTTATGAGTAGAACTTGGATTCTATTATTCTGTAGGCTTCAAAAGCAGCTCAGTGCCATCTTGACCTCATCTCCTTTGGCTATCAGTCCCTTGGTTTAGTAACACTACCCTTTCCCAACCTCTACTGTCCTAGCTCTTATGTTCTCTCTTGGAAGTGAATTCCCCTGGGTCTCTCATATAAATTATCATTCAAGCTAGGACACTTTTGAGAGTGAATGGGGATGCTATTAATAATTACTCCAATACCAAACACATAAGTCAGAAGTACACCCAGCAAACTTATAGAGGCCATGGGTCCTGATAGATGAACTAGATTATTTTTCAGCACAGTTTGTGAGCCACAGGAAGAATTAAAAAGGGTATAAAGCAAAGTTTAATCCTGGTACAGTTTAACAAATATGACAGAGTAAAAATTGTATACTGAAATATGATATAGTCTAATCTATAGGCATATGTAGTTGGGCAGCAAAGTATCTAGATCCATCAGAGAAGGTAGGAAGTAATCCTTGAGTCAACTCTTGAGGGAAGAGTGGCCATGAATTGGCAGAGATAGTTTTTTGATGAGTGAACTTCAATGAAGGATGAGAGAAATAAATTTGTCTTAGTCTTCGCTCAGGTTCTCATAGGAAAATTTCTAAATTTTTACCAAATTTCTCAAGGATGTTGTCTTTGCCCCCATCCCAATGTAAAGGAATAGCTCTTATTTTAGACAGAAAAAAACAGGCCATAAGAAGGAAAATTTTCTTCTCCCTAACTATGTAGATATACTGTGATCTATACTCAGACTCATCTTCTCTTCCATCCCCTAGGAAGATCTGCCTCTCCTTTCGTTCATGACTTCTCCTTGGTCAAATCCATCCCCTCTCATCTCTTCCATATTCGCTATAGCTGTATCATTTCTTTCCCCTCCCCCCTCTATTTTTAACCTCTCCTTCTTTACTGGATCCTTCTGAGTCCTTCTCTGCTATTTATAAACATGCCTAAGTATCCTTCTTCTTATATATAAATAAAAGAATCCCTCCATTGCCCATGGATTTTCTCTCAATGTGTGATTTCTCTTCATTTCATTGTGATGCTCTTCAAAGAATATTCTTCTGTAGATCTCTGTATTTCCTCCACATGTTACCCCGCCATCAGCCCAGCCCCATTATTCACCACACTGTAAACACTGCTCTGGAAAAAAGTCTCTAATGCACACCAACTGGACAAATGCAAAAGTCACTCTTCCCCTGTCCTCGATGACTGGGTGGTCCAAAACCCCTCTGACCACCTCCCTCTTCACGCATCTCCATTGTTTCTCAGCTACTCATTCTCTCTCCGTTGCTTCTCTTCAGCCTCTTCACTCATTCCCATGTCTGCTTAGGTCTAAAGGCCCTCTAGTGTCTTGTCTTTACGTGCTGTCCATCTCACTCTACACACTTTCTCAGAACAAGTTCATGTCCTCCCTGACATTCAGCTACCACTCCTGTCCTGGTAAGTCCCAAACAAGCATCTACAGCCTCCATCTCTCTTGAGTGCCAGACCTTTATTCCAAGTGTCTCCTGACACTCATTAGTGTTCCAAGAAAGATAGATGTGTGCCTAATTCCAAAGGATGGTGCCTTCACCGAGGTGTAACCCAAAGTGATTTTAATAGGAATATTCCTTTCAATTGACCTGAATGAAAGTTGAAGGAAAGAAGGAAGGATAACTCAGGAAAGGCATGTCCACAGAGGGGAGACAAATATGGTCTAAGTTCATAGCTTTCTGGTGATCTGATCTGATCTACTTCAAAAATTAGTAATGGGATTTCAAAAATCAGTTATAAGGTATGCATACCTTTGTCTCTGGCCCATTTTTCAATCTTCTTAATTTTTTGTTTATGGTTTGTTTTCCTTATTTTACTGTCTCTAATGTATTCAGTAATTGTTTCTGAAGTTTTCTATTTTTAAAAAAACGGCAGTGGGAAGATTGCATGACACATAGAAACAGCCTGATTCTAGGTTTCATTTTTGGTCCAAATTTAGTACTTACTGGATGCATATTCTTGCCAGATCATTCAACCTTCTGAGCTTAAGTTTTATTGGCTTTCATTAGGAACAGTATGAATGTCTGGTTTATTTCCTTATTAAATATTGCATAAATGTCTAATTTGTAAGTGTTAAGAAATAAGCCAGTGTTCCCTTCTGTATCCACTTCCCTTTCCATAGGCAAAGACGACGTCAGGAATGTGCTTGAGTACAAAAAGGATTAAAGTAAGATTCGTGACTATCTTAAAGAAGACCCTAATTTGATGAATATTCTGGAAATTTATGAGTATTAGGAGTCCCACAGACCTTACCCTGAACCAGTCTGAGGAGAAGAGGAAGGCAGCGAGAAAGGGACTAAACCAGACAGCATCAGAACTGTAGGAGGAAAAAAGTAAAAGCAATGAAGGAAAGTCAGACGCATGGGTAGAGGATCATTTGAGTTGGATGTCAATTTGTTTATTATTTCAAACTACACATGTCTGTTGAGGTTCTGTAGTACAGGTGAGTCCTGGATGTGTCAGAGACACACAAGCATTGATTGAGGTCAGGAACTGCTGTTATGTCAATTCATATTAAAGCTTAGAGTTTTCTACCTGTACATGATGTGGTATTTGAATAAACAAAGGGATCAGTTCATGCCCCTTGGAGAATCATTAACAAGACCCGCTGTAATATCAAGACCCGCTGAACTCTGTAATGGTTTCCTTTGCTGTACTGATGACACCAGTCTTGGACCACAGTAAGGATTCTCCCAGCCTAGTGTAAGCTCGTACATTACCTTCATCTTCCTCAGCCTCCAAGTCCTCTCTCCTGAGGTTCTTCAAATTTGAGGTTTATAATGCCAGCATTCACTGTTCCAGCAACCTCTCTTCTGCAGCTACAGGAAAGCCATCCTGTGTGATGGACACAATTCCCTAGGCTTTTGAAATATTTGCCAATAACACTTTTCTACAAATTCAGCATGCCAACACATAAAAGATGGAACTGAAAGCAACTCTGCTTTACTCCTCTTGCGGTAAGACAAAAAAATAGAATAGGGCGCCAGGAAGTTGCATAAAACTGACTAAATTGTTATAGAACAAAAATCTGAAGCAATTTACGAGACACTCAGTAGAGCAAACCCATTGCAGTACATGCAGAGTAGAGCCTACCAGTAATTTGACACTGGAAGAAAATACGTGTAACAATGATGGAAGAACAGATGGGATTGTGGGTCAGAGGATGAGACCATTAGCGACATTTGAAGGCTCAGTAGACAGAGCTGGCAGTTGATTACATCACAAGATACATCCACCCAAATAGTTTACATGGAGTTCATCCAGATTCTTTTCATATATATTTGAATTGGTAGCAGTGTATTTTCTCTTTTCACAAGCTCGTAGACTTTCAGATTACTGAAGTACAATTTTGCACACTGAAGACAAATTTATTAAACTGAAAAATGCTCTGGATACTCAGAAACAGTTTACCTTCTTCCACAGGGTTTAACAGATCTAAATTGGCCCCGTATGAAATGCTGGATACGTTTATTTTATTTAGTTGCATTAACTTTTGATGAAAACTGGGCTTTCAATTTCAGGTGCAGCCGTATGTGAATTAAATGAGTATTATGTATGTCACACCACCTTCACATTTAATGTTCATGCTTTAGTCACAAGTTTACCATCTCCTTTTGACTCAGAATCAGGTTTTTGTGCATCCCACGTGAGCAGCTGAGAGTGCATTGATGCATTTCAGCGGCAACCAGAAAAACAACTGAATCGAGAAAGAAAAAAAAAAAGAAACACCCATTGATTTCCACCCGTGGTAATTATAAGATCTTTCTTACTTTGTACAATTCCTGTGAAAGTTAATCATCCTTTCACAATAACCAAAGTATTAATCTTTTTAACACGTTAATGATGTTTAGGCCGTATTTTAAGAGAGTCAATAAAGTGTTGTGAAATCATTTCAACATTTCCTTAGAAGCCTGTAGTTTTTTTTTCTTTAATGCCTCCTCTAATTCTGGACTGGCTAACTACCTCACTGTGGAATTTCCACCTCTTTTGCCTTTGCTGGATTTAGTCGGTACCAGCCGGACCTCTAATGTTATTTTAATGTTGGGAAGGGGGGGCTTGGTTTAATTCAAATATATTTTCATTTTAAAGTTATAATGACTAAGTACACCTGCTCACTTAAAAATTAGCACCTAGTTAGGCAGTTTTCAATAGGCTAATCATCTTTTGATTGTCTGTACTTGTATCATAGGCATTTCACCTGCTCTTCATCTAAACTTAAATGTTTCCTGTTTACACGTGTGAAAACACTGAAAGATGATAATATTTAGAAAACAAAGAAAACTGAAACTTACATTCAAATACATTATTTATATAATTATCCTGTAATTAAAATAATTATAGTTTGTGAAAAACTAGAGGTTTTTTTTTTTTAATTTTCATTTAGATTTCTCATGGGATAAGCTGTGAACATGGAAAAAGCACACACACACAGACACACAAGTTATCAATGATGTTATCTGTGCAAGAAATAAAATGTTACCTCCAGATTTAGGGATTTGAAATCTGTTTTTTTTTTTTTTTCTTTCCTAAAACAAATATACCAGGGAAGCCAGTTCAGTGAGTTAATCCTATAGAAGGGATTACCTAGATTGAACTTTGGCAAATCTTTAATCCTCTATAGTTTCAACAGCGACATTAAGAAAAAACTCCCAGTTATACCTTGCTGAGCTACACGCTGGTGCCCGGGAGAGTTGGTCGTGTCATACAAATGATGAGTCTCCAGTGTCTCCTGTAAGACTGGGACAATGTCAGAGAAGGCCATGAGACACAAGTGTGTTTGAGGGTGTGCAGAGGAAATGCAGAATTTTCAAAGAAGCCCCAACAAGCACTCACAGTGGGATTTCTGTTATCTTCAATGGAAAGACATATCAGTCAGCTTTTGGCTACACAGTGCCATCCGCGTTATTGCTTTTTATACGATTTCAAAGTGGACAGCACAGTTTGTGTCCAGTTTTTCATTCTAAATATCCTATTCAATAGTTATTCTTCTTTTCTGTACCTTGAAACCTATTTTTTTTTAACCACAGTGAGATCACATCACAAGTTGAGAACATTAGCTTGAAAGTGAGCTCATATATCTGCCTCTTAGACCATCTTCAGAGGCTCCTTTAAAGAAACACTTGGAACTGAATCACAAAAGTTTTATTTTCTCTACGTTTTTGATCAAGTTTTGTGGGAAGAAGTAAAAGTACTCAGAATATCTTCCTGCAGTTTCCACAGAGAAATTCTATATTCTCGTATGTACCCCCATAACACTTTCCAAATACTTGGCTTCAAGTCTGCATGTAAGGACTCAGGTTGTCACATTTATTGGTTTTAAGACTAGATCATCACCTTTGAAATTCAAGGGAAAATAGACGATGAAAAAACAACTCTGCATCTTTGATCCTTACACTTTCAGGATACATTAGTGACAATACCTCAGTGACACGCAACCCCTGGAAAACATTGCCCATGAGGCACCCGATGCCTGAAGCAGCAGCCTCTGCTGTCACTCGTTCCTCAGTGTCTTGACTTCAACCATCCTGAAATACCAAGAACGAGAGAGGAGGGGAAATAAAGCACCAGCATCACTGCATTCCCAAACATAAACATTTTCTCAGGTCATGACCTAGGCCTGCAAGTCACGTAGAGATGAACATTCTTTGCCATCGTATCAAACTAGTGGTAAATAAGGCAGGAACCTGAACATCAAGATCTCCCCACAGAGCATCTTCCGTCTTGGATCTTGCCTAGAAGTTATCCCCTGACACACACACCACTCACACCACCAACTTAGACCACTCTGATTCCTTTTCAGGTTAAAACACTGAACTCTCATTACCTGAAAATGACCTTCTGTAAAAATGACCTTTAGCAGGAACCATTAGTATTATAATCAGCAGGAAAATGACAAGAGTGTTGAAGAGATGCAAAACTGTGTCATGGGGAAAAATGAGTACAAGAGCCTGGAAATGTTTTTTAGCCTGGACAAGAGTAAATTCAGATACTGAAGATGCTGATGGAGTCAGCAGTATTCTCTGCTTTTGTAAACAGCCTTTTTAGGGAGACAGGATAGCACATGATGTTTGATGCATTCAGTCTACCAGTTAGTTGGTATCATCTTGGCAAAGAAAAGAATTTCAGTAGATTCGAAAATTCCTTTCCCAAGAGTACAGGTGCCATATATTCTCTGTCAGGAAGGAGAAAACTATGAGGAAGTATGGTGAATACACATTACCAACGGAAATGATATTCTGGATAGCTATCCTTAGAAGAGAAAATATAAGATATATTGTTTTCTATAATTCAGAATGAAAATTTAGAAAGTAGCTATTTTGTTTTGGCAATGGATGTGTGTTCATTCATTTATTCATACAAAAATATATGGGGTGACGATGTATCAGACACTGTTAATGTCCTGGGAATATAATTGGGAACAAAACAGACAAGTCCCTGCCCTCAAGGAACTTACATTCTCAAAAAGATACATTTGCAAAGTGATGAAGAGAGAGATTTTACAGGTTTCATGCTGTTTAGATTATATCACAGAGATACTGCTTACCAAATTCATGCCTCAGAAAATTTAAGCAAAATGAATTTTTCTAAAAGTTTAATTTTATGTCATGATATATCCTGTACTGACACACACTTGGCTTCCTCCATAATATAAGGAAAGAAATGTAATGAAAAATCAAGGAAGCATAAACTACAACTAGACATGGCGTGGTCAGAAAATATCTGTCTACACATTTAGTGAGACCAGTCTTGGTAGCCAGTCTCTTACAATTTCCATGAAAACAGAAACTGTGTCAGCCTGACCCTCCAATCTAGCTTCAGGGGCTAGGACACTATACCTAGAACAGAATTGGTGACCAATAAATATTTGTTAAATAAGTAAATGGGTGGATGGATGTTTTATGGAAAACATAAAATTAAAGTAAAAGATCACCTAATCTTCTAGTTCTAAACAGAGGATTAGTCAAGGAAGAAAACTATTTTCTGCCTTTCCCTCAAATAATAAATGCAAAGGAGAATTCATCTGCTTAAATAGTGTTCATGACAATAATATCTTGAAAGTAGCAGATGTAGAATGATACCTAGTCAATTCAGTGAGGACCTAAGGCTAATGTTGAAAGCAGAAAAGGCCATAAATGTTGTCAAATATGAGGCAAGTTCCCAAACTATGTAGAAGGAAGGCACGCATGTCAGTCTTGGGGTAGCAACAGTTGAATTTTGGTGACCAGTGCAAGACTGGAGAGAACCTAGGAGTGATTTGGGAGGAAAGTCTGAATGGAAAATAGAAGCAATAGTGCTTGTGAACTTAAGGGTGGGAACTGGCTTCAGATGCAGGGGATGGGCTCTGCTGTGGGTCCCACAAGAGAAGCTAAGAGTAAATATTGGGCGTCTGTCTGGGGCTTAGCTTCCTCTCCACTGTGTTCCCACCCCGCCTGTCCAAGAGCATTCCTTTTATCTAACCTTCCCTGAGGTCTTCACTGCAGAATATGTCTACCTCAGTACTTGATGTTTGTGGGTTGCTGGCTTCCCTTGAGTCAGGAGACAGATGGGCCCCCGGGGCAAACGGTTTGAGTTCATTCCCTGTGGACCGATACTCCAACAAGACGGGAATAACAGGACAATTGAGAGAGGAGGCTGGGCGCTGCCAGATAGAGGAGGCTGGGCCCTGCCAGAGACCACATATTTCTCATTCTCCAAGTCAGGAGATCTCCCCAACTACACATGTGCGGAAAGGCTCCTTGGAGGTCAAAAGGGAAGTGATGCCAACTGATGCTCACTACCCATAGGCCTCTTTGGTAGCATCCATCTTGGCTAAGAGATGCACGCGCACACATGGGAAGATCCTGAGATACACCAAATATGGACTCTGAACCAGGCAAATCAAAATGATTGGCTAAAGGAAACATGGAAGAAATGCCCCATATAAGTGATTTAAACTGCCACGAGGGCTCGACTCTCTCTGAGCCCGCCATTGTGTCTATCCACACATACTGTACTCTTTTCTCCTAATAAATACTTTAGTTGTTTCACTACTTTCTGTCTTTGTGGGAATTCTTTTTCTGCAAAGCTGTAGGGCCAGGGCCTTGTCACTGACCACTTGTCTAGTGGCTAGGATCCGGTGCTCTCACTGCTGAGA
This sequence comes from Eubalaena glacialis, assembly GCF_028564815.1. Classification (NCBI taxonomy): domain Eukaryota; kingdom Metazoa; phylum Chordata; class Mammalia; order Artiodactyla; family Balaenidae; genus Eubalaena; species Eubalaena glacialis. Next base: position 10,572,651 of record NC_083732.1, on the reverse strand, counting down.
CCCGACCTCAATCATTGGCCAGGAACCGAAACCCTGCTTCAAGCCGCTGCAGGCCGAGGCCGCCCAAGATCACCCTGCAGCTGGGGAATGAAGCCACTGTCTGAAATCCCTTTTTTAAAAAATAGTTACCATTTATTGGGCACTTGGTATGTGTCACTGTGTGAGATGCTTTACATACATTGCTTCACCTAATCAGCACAACAGGTAAGGGTTATTATTCCCATTTTACAGATGAGAAAACTAATTCTCAGAGAAGTTAAGTAAGTTGTCCAAGGTCACACAGGTAGCAAGTAGAGAAGCCAGGATTCACACTCAGGTCCACTTGACTCTGAAGTCTGTGCTTTTTGTCCTCCAGTAGCTCGGCTCCACCTTGGGGTCACTCTGCTGGGGCTCACTGATACCTACGGACTCTATACCTTTTCCCCCAAATGTACGAACAGATTAATGTTCAGCAAGGAACAAAAAAATAAAATACTGGCTAAGGACAGAGCAATGTATTCCCTAAACGAAATTCTGTCTTGGCCCTTGAAAAGAACCAGAGGAAGAAGAAGAGGTTTTTCTTTCCTAGGCTTTCAGAAACTCCACATTCCCTGGACAAGATGAGGGAGCCTGGACCACTTTCTCTTTCCACATTTCATTTACTTGAAAAGGCTTGATTTTACATGGGACTTAGCCTGGCAACCCTACTAAAAAACAAAAATCTAAATGAATGTCTAAATTTAAAATCTACTTCCTCTTCCCTGATGGCTTCTGCCTAACAGAAGTCAGCGCTGGTAAATTCTTTCTGCTACCTGAAATTGACATCTTCACCTTGATTCGCACATATGTATGCATATTAATTTACCCATTTTTTGCCATTTCGGGATTGCACCTAGCACACAGAGTCTTGAATCTTCCCTCCTTAGGGGTCTGGATGTGATGACAATCCTGGGTGGTGAGTCCATTCATCAAGGAGCACACATATCAGCATCAGTCCCGTGCAGTGTGTAGGCATTTTTTAATTAGCTTTTTCAGCTCAGAAAGAACCAACTAGGGGTGTGCACTAAAACAACAATCATCCTGAAGACAACAAATATTTTATCATGTTTCTTCCAGGATGGCTTTGAATAGAAATTTTGCACTTTTTTATTTCTTGATTTTAGGTAGCCCAGAACCATCTCACGTTTCCATTCACACTATATATATATATAAATTTCTCTGTTTCTCACACAGGCTCCTCTTTGTCTGTTTATTTTCTGTCTCTGATAACTAAATACTTCTTATATCTCCATGTTTGGCTGAGCCACTTAGAAGTCAGCCCCACCGTCTATTGAATCAACAACACAACAATTCATCACCAAATATTCATCAAACACTTACTAAACTGTCAATAGCACTAGACAGCTATGGGAAAAATAAAGAGATGCAAAGTAAAAGTAAAATACAAAGCTTCTGTCTAATAAGGAAGTTACTGTCAGTAATTCATGGGCTGTGTGTTCCAATTACAAAAAAATTACATATGTAATTGGTAATATTAAACTGCTTTTTTACCTAACAAATTAAAATTTTGTATGGTTCAAAGTAATAGGTCCACATATATAACAATTGTAAGTTTTTGTTTCAATATGGAAAATTGAGAGTAGGATAGCATAAAGCATTACTTTCAGATAAAAAAAAAAAGAATGAAATACGAATGGAAAATTTCTGCTTAAATGAGAAATCACATTATTTCAAAAGAAGTTAACTTTTAAGGTGGACAAACATTTTAAATCTCAAATTTTCACCTGCTATCCTGTTTTATCCCATGCAATCAAATGACTCAAATCAAAAACTACTTAACTACAGCTACCGGGCTTCAGAAATGGAACAATTAGGACAAACTGATGAGTCCAAGTACCACCACGGGTCCATGGATATTAATGGATAGTTTTAGAAGTTCCTGTTACATTCAGTAAATGGATATTATAAATTGAAGGAATTCTACCAAACATTTATCAACAATGTCCAAATAGTTGATTTTTGTTCTAAATTAGATGATACTAACTATTCAAGGATGGTAACATCTATTTCTGTTCATGGTGTTTATACCATATTAACAAGCAACTTCCTAAACATTTCTCCCCCGTGTTTACTCCTGCTACTGGGTCACAATTTCCTGGCCTGAGGCCAACAGATTATTTTACTGGGCTTCCACATTTTAAAGTTGATGGCCCATCTGTTTTCTTGTTTTAAAGAGCTATTTGTCTGATTAAACCCGTTGTTAAACAAAACAACTCAGTATGGCAACTCCGAATGGCAGTTATGTCAGATTGCAATTTACACCTTTAGAAAGGGATTTAGGAGAACAATATTGTTTTGACACATTCCTTTCACTTTTAAGTCTTCATTCAGATTTATGGCTCTGCTCCTTTGTTTTAATCTTGACAATCTGGAGGAGTTTCAAACTAAAAAGAAAAAAAAAATTAATGTTCATTTTGTTGTTTTAAAAAGATATTATTACAAAAAAGTTGGAAAGGACCTAAGGGACTATTTTATAGTAATCAAGGTACAGAGTTAGGGCCTTTGTCCAAAAGTACATAGCCAGAGGGCTGCAAAGTCAAGATCCCCCGACCCACAGACCTGTCCTTTCTTTGTCCATAACTCCATGTTGAAGGCATTATCCTAGTTTCAGTGACACTCAGCTAACCTGTTAAGAAACAAGTTGCAAGGCTCACAGATTCTGCTACTTCACTTTTATAAATTCTTTATTTGATCAAAGTATTTTAGTATTGGTGTTTAGGAGTCTCATAAAAGACTGCACTCTTTTATGGTTTTCTTAACGTATTAATGCTAGTAAGATATTACAGATTATGATGAAATTAATTCTATATGTCATGTCTTTAGTCATTCCATGCTGAATTTGAAGGATACCTAAATGGCCTATGGGGAAGGACCTTCCATAACTGATGTTCCATCAAAATTAGTTAATTTTTTTCTCCACAAGAAACTTGTAGAAAGTTCTTCCTCTGTACATCATTGAAGCAGAGTAAACATTAGGTACCTTCCGGCCTAAAGGCAGGAAAATGGAATAGTTGATTTCTGGAAGCGCTAACCACCTTGTATTTATAGAACTACGCTTGTCCCAAAAGAATGCTTGTGTTGGGAAATGTTTCTTGGTTTATGGAGGTTGAATTCTAGCTCACTTCAGTTTAGTCCAATAAGCAGCTACTTCATGTAGAGAGCAGGATTAGACACCAAAGAAACACATAATTAACTTCAGTTTTCTGCTGGTCCTTTAATATGCATTGAACTTCCGCAATTCCACATGATTGTCCTCTCTACTCCTTCCACTGAGAAGCCTTCCCTCATGTTACTTATCTTAAAATTCTACTCAGTTTTCAAGGTAAACCTTGAATGTCACTCTTCCAATGAAGTTTTACCTAATATTTGTCACTTCCTAAATTAAACTCATCTTTGTCTCAATTCACCTCTATTTTTATTATACTTCTATCATCATGTACCAAATATTATCTTTTATTAAAATTATTTGTGTGCATATATTTCCATAAATAGACTTGAAGTAGCTCAAGGACAAAAAATATACTCATTCGACTTTTGTTTCCTTATAGTGCCTAATACAATGTCCTGCATAGAAGATAATTGCAATAAATACTAGTTAAATAAACAAATGTTCATAATTATCTAGTCAAATAACTAAGTCCAGAGAATTCTAATGTTTCCCAGTTGACAATATCCCTAAAAATAGTTATTTGTTCTCTCATCTGTAGGGATGGATAAAACTCCTGTTACTTTTAACTTTTATTTATGCCTCAATATCCTCATTAAAAAACAGTACGTAGTGTACTGCAGAAGTTCAAAAATCACCAAACTTCAGGAAGAAAACAATTTATCAGGAATAAATTAGCTGATTCTTTATAAGCAGGAAGGAAATATATGATACTTTTGAACACTCTAGGAAAAGTGGAATATCCAGTTAAAAGATTTTATTCTGTGAGTGCCTTTAGTTTTAGCAGATGCATGTCCTAAAACTGGAAATATTTTATTCACCAATATTTACTGGATTGGTCACAGTTGTCAAGCATCACCTTTATATAGCAGGGTTATAGCCATTGTAAAATAATTCAGGGAGTAAACTGTACTCAGAAATTACTTCCCAGAAAAAGTCACAAAATTCTTTTGTAGCATGATAGCAACTTTTTTCCCTTCCTTTATCAAACCTTATAATGTTGTCTCCCTTCAGTAGTTCAAAGCTACCTTCCATAAATTCACACATATCTGTCAACTGTATTCATTTATAAAAACTGCTTAACTTTGTTAAGCACTGAAAAAGAAATACTTTCACCTCTTCATTTAAGAGAGAACTGTACAGAATGTAGTTTCAATTTTCAAATTTAGGCATATTCATGAAACAAAATAGTCAGTAATTTTAATTGGCTCTAAATTTGCAAGGTACTTAACCTGTCATTGTTTATCAGCTCTGAAGATGTTACCAATTTATTGAGTGCTTATTTTGAATCAGGCTACCCAATTTCACGAGTGTGATGGTAGAACAAAAATAATACTGATCCTTTCACCTCTAAAATGCTCACCTTTTTACATGTAATGCTGAGAACTGCATGTTTTCTTTTTTTTTTTCAGATTATCATAGCCTTTAAATTCTTTACTACATTCCTTTGCTAGCAGATATGAATGGTTGGTTTCTCAGAAATATTCTGTTTTCCTGTAGTAGCCTCAGTCTTCTACATTTTGGCTTAACTTGCATCAGTGCTACAGTGAAGTCTTCCCCTCAGTGGAAAGTCTCTTTGTCTGTCTTTTTCTCTGTGAACTTCCAGGGTCTAGCAGAAATTCAAGTATATATGAGAGAGAAATGACTGACTGCCTTCTAGAAGGCATATATTCAGCAGGATACCTCTAGACTACAATCATACACACTTTTAAGCTACTGGAGAAGCAAAACGGCTCTCAATAAATGGCTCTGATCCCCTCTATGTTTTTTCTTTGGTCTGCCTTTCTGTTACTATACCTGAATAGAATTATCTGTTCCTAGAATGAAGAGATGAAGAGCTATCCTGTGGGTGATGCACCTATGGTGCAGCACAGAGATAACCTTACAACCTATTAAACCTGAAGTTACTTTGTGTCCAGCCTGATTTGAAGAGATATTTTAATCTCTACCATCATCCCCAGTGACAAACACATTGCCTGGAAATTAATAGTAACAGTAATAATAATAATAATAATAATAATAATAAAATTCATTGAGTTCTCTTATATGTTCTGTACACTGTTAATAAATCAAATGTTCTTCAAAATAATTCTATAAGCTGGATGCCATTATTATTGACATTTTACAGATGAGGAAACTGTAACATAACAAGTTGGGGTGAAAAACTTTAAACAAATCATTATACATATATAATACATATAAATAAATTATACAAATACATGTATAATTATGTATAAATTTATGACTATATATGTAAAATACATATATATGTAAAATTACAATTGTGATAGTGCTACCAAGAAAGTATAAGATGTGATGTAAAGGTATAACAGGGATTTGGGATCAGGACAGTCTTCCCCAAGGAATGTTGAACAAGAGTAAATTAGGAGAAAAATGGGTGTAAAAAGGCAAATATGAATACAGTATTGTCTCTGTTCTCAAGGTTCATTTGGATTAGTCAGGAGATATACAGTAGAGAATTAACACACGTGACTTAAACATTCTAATAGAAGTATATAGAGGAGACTATATATGCATAGTGAGAAAACAATTGGTTACTTAATACCTCTGGGCTTTAGTTATCATACATGCAATATGAATGGGCTTGGAATGACCATTAAGGTTCCTTCCATTTCCAACAATCTGTTCCATAATCTCTTGTGATCGTCCCAACTCTCCCATGAAATAGGGAGAGGATCATCTTTCCTGTTTTCAGTATGAATGCAGAGGTATAATGAAGGCCAAGAACTTGCTCAAAGACACTGGGCAATTTCATGGTGGGGTTGAGTCAAAAATTCACCCCATATGTCTTCTCATAGATTTCTGTTTTCTAAATATTACACTATTGCCTGTTTTAATCAACAATTAATTTTTGAAAAGGAGATGCAGTATTTTTGTCTTGCACACATTTAAGAACATTTCTTACAATAAAAAGTTAGGCAAATTAATAGGGTTTCTTTTAGTCAAATACCTCAAAATATTTACCACTACAACAGGTAAATAGGAATTGGGTAGTTTTTTGGTTTTGTTTTGTGTTTTTTTGGTTCCAGATGAGGTCATTTCATCTTCCTATGATCAGAAATTCACAAAAAGCAAACACGCATGAGTGGAAGAAAATCATCCTTCATCATCTTGATAGTCACAAAACCTACGGGTTAGTAGATGGAGAATCCCTTCTATGTCTATTTCCTGGCAAACCAAACAAATTTTCTTTTATTCTGGCAAGTCTACTGAATACATGAGCTGTAGAGTCACTGGCAGGGTGTGGCTCTTGCTCCATTCATAGCCTCCCTCCTTCTTTTCCATACGTTCCATGGTATTTCCCACAGCAAGTAGAAACATCTGTGAATTATCTAAGGATTTAAAAAGCATGGTGCCAGGATAGAAAGCCCAGAGATAAACCCACGCACATATGGTCACCTTATCTTTGACAAAGGAGGCAAGAATATACATTGGAGAAAAGACAGCCTCTTCAATATGTGCTGCTGGAAAAAAATGGACAGCTACATGTAAAAGAATGAAATTATAACACTCCCTAACACCATACACAAAAATAAACTCAAAATGGATTAAAGACCTAAATGTAAGGCCAGATACTGTAAAACTCTTAGAGGAAAACATAGGCAGGACACTCTAGGACATAAATCACAGCAAGATTCTTTTTGACCCACCTCCAAGAGAAAGGGAAACAAAAACAAAAATAAACAAATGGGACCTAATGAAACTTAAAAGCTTTTTTACAGCAAAGGAAACCATAAACTAGGAAAAAGACAACCCTCAGAATGGGAGAAAATATTTGCAAACAAAGCAACAGACAAAGGATTAATCTCCAAAATATATAAGCAGCTCATGCAGCTCAATATCAAAAAAACAAACAACCCAATCCATAAATGGTCAGAAGACCTAAATAGACATTTCTCCAAAGAAGATATACAGATTGCCAACAAACACATGAAAGGATGCTCAACATCACTAATCATTAGAGAAATGCAAATCAAAACTACAATGAGATATCACCTCACACCGGTCAGAATGGCCATCATCAAAAAGCTTACAAACAATAAATGCTGGAGAGGGTGTGGAGAAAAGGGAACCCTCTTGCACTGTTGGTGGGAATGTAAATTGATACAGCCACTATGGAGAACAGTATGGAGGTTCCTTAAAAAACTAAAAATAGAACTACCATATGACCCAGGAATCCCACTACTGGGCATATACCTTGAGAAAACCATAATTCAAAAAGAGTCATGTACCACAATGTTCACTGCAGCTGTATTTACAATAGCCAGGACATGGAAGCAACCTAAGTGTCCTTCGACACATGAATGGATAAAGAAGATGTGGCACATGTATACAATGGAATATTACTCAGCCATAAAAAGAAATGAAATTGAATTATTTGTAGTGAGGTGGATGGACCTAGAGTCTGTCATACAGAGTGAAGTAAGTCAGAAAGAGAAAAACAAATACCGTATGCTAACATATATATATGGAATCTAAAAAAAAAAATTGTTCTGAAGAACCTAGGGGCAGGACAGGAATAAAGACTCACACGTAGAGAATGGACTTGAGGACATGGCCAGGGGGAAGGGTGAGCTGGGATGAAGTGAGAGAGTGGCATGGACATATATACACTACCAAATGTAAAATAGATAGCTACTGGGAAGCAGCCACATAGCACAGGGAGATCAGCTCGGTGCTTTGTGACCACCTAGAGGGGTGAGATAGGGAGGGTGGGAAGGAGACGCAAGAAGGAGGGGATATGGGGATATCTGTATACGTATAGCTGATTCACTTAGTTATACAGCAGAAACTAACACAACATTGTAAAGCAATTATACTCCAATAAAGATGTTAAAAAAAAAAAAGCATTGTGCAAAATATTATTTTTCAAGAAGAAAGGATACGTTTCTGAGTAATCCCTGGTAGAGCATTGGAGCAGCCCATAAAAAGCCCTGTAAAAGTTAACAGAATTTGTGTTAATATTTACTATATGCCATTTGAATATATACCATGGAATTAATTAAGCTCAAGACTATCTGAGACTAGTAGAGATAAAATTTCAAGACATAAATAGCTGAAAATATGTTCAAAAGAAAAGATATTATAAACATGAAATATGAACTATAATAAAAAAGTAAATGCCTTCACATATCATAAAATATTTTTATTAAAGATTTATCTCTTCAAATTGAAATCACAATTGCTACTACATAAATGTTTTATTTGGTAAAACATTCAATAGAAAATTATTTTGCTTCTTCACATTTACAATGGCTTTTTTTTTTTTTTTTTTTTTAAAGCCATGCCACGCAGCTTGTGGGATCTCAGTTCCCCAACCAGGGATTGAAACTGGGCCCTCGGCAGTGAAAGCACAGAGTCCTAACCACTGGACCGAAAGGGAATTCCCAAACATTTTTTTTAAATTACATCAAACATTTTATTTTTGAAGCATAAAAAGTTTATTTTTTTATTTAATTCTTTGCCACACTAATAAACTTTTAGCTACTGTATCATTTTCCTTATTTCTATAAAATAAATTACAAATTATTCAGAGGGAATAATCTAACTATTAAACATTCAGGAATACAAAAAACTTTGTTACATAGAACCTTCATCTTCTAATTCTCTTATGAGAATTAACTGCATCTTCAACATTTCCACCCTGAGAAAGCATCCTATTTTCTACCATAAACTGCATAGAAAACATCTTAGATTACTGTTTATTCTAGTCAGAGAGGTTTTGGCTATGAGAAACAGACCAATTTCAAATTAGTTCAAGAAAATGGTGAGTGCATGCGTGTGTGTGTGTGTGTGTGTGGTGGGAATGAGGGAGATAGGAAAGGGTTGTCAAAGAGTCAGAGTTTGGACAGCATCCAAGAATAGTAAATGCAGTACAAATGGGTCTCATGAGAATTGGAAAGCTACCAGGAACCCAGGTCATATTCTCTTTTACTTACAGGCTATGTGAGCCCTTGATTTTGCTTCTCTGCATGTTATTCATCATTTATTTCTGGTGTTTACCAAAATTCCTCTACTTCCTCTTTAGTTTATGCATGGTTCAAAACTGTCCACTCCATCTCCCAAGACCAAATGGATTTCTAATTCTAGAATACCCTACCAACTGACTTGTATTAAAAATGTTGCCTCAATTTCAAACTCCCAAAGAAGGAGTCTGATTGGCCTTTATATCTTTGTTTAAACCAGGTCTTACATCGGTAATTAAGATACGGCCACCTCTGTTTCAATCATACATGTTGAAAGAGACTTTCTCATTTCAAAAGGGCTTTAAGTGGAGCAGCAATGACCTTCCTCCCCAGCACACTCCTTTTAAAGTAGACCCTTCAAAAATGAAACATGGGATCCATGTACGGCATTTAGGAAAACATGGTGTTTACAAAACAGGCTGTAAGGGATCTGTAAACCATGTTGGAGAAAGCCCACAGCTGACATCAGATTCTCAAAGTACTCCATGTCTCCTCCCCTCCCCAAATTAAGAATCATTTCTTTAAAGCAATCTTTAAGTTTATCCCCACAATTTTTTACCCCAAGTACACCTTAAATTATTGGTATAATTATTAACAGGCATGGAACAAACTACAAATATAGATAATTATCAGGTAACACAGGAGAGTCATTTTATTGCATTGTTGTTTTAATTTTTTCTATCTATTAGTTTCTTGGTAACTGCTTTATGTCTTCACTTCTGCACTATGTTGTTGGTAGTAATGAGAAGAAAAGAAAACCTGCCCAAAAGGGCTTCAGTAAACTAATCAATGAACATTTATTGAATATCTATAATATACTTAGAACCAGCTAGAAGGTAGAACAGAAAAAGAAGCCCCCGTGTACGCTCCTGGAAATCTTACAGTCTAATTAGAGAGACAGAGCATCCATTCGTGAAATTGCTGTTGAGCAAGGAACATTATGAAAATGCTAAGCTATTTGTGCAGGAAGGATTGTACAAGATTTAGAGCTTGAAGGTCCTCTCAAGTTCCTCCTCATTTTACATATCAGGCACCTGGAGCCCAGAGATATTAAGAAGTTTACTTTAGTAATTGACAAATATGAAAGTCCAAGCCAAGGCTATTTCTACTACATCAAGATAGGTATTAATCACTGCACAAGGAGTTAAAGAACCAAGATATTAATAAGGGCAGAAAAATGAGAAGAGAAATGAAGTTTTAGAAACAGGTGATCCCTAGAGATGAGCAAAGATGTAAGAATACATAGTTAAAGGGGCAGTAGCTTTTAGCAATGACTGGAAGTAAGAGTAAGTATGGATTGGGATGAACAAATGTATTGAAGGGAAAAAGAAGAGAGGGAAGATTTAGTACAGAAACCTGCTCAAAGAGAGATGAAGCCCACGTTGGCACAGAGGCAGCGGGTGAAACAATTATGATGCATCATTTATCTGCTTTGAGATTTATGGCCAAAGGCTGTCAACATCATCATGCATGCCTCTTGCTTTGGTTTGGTTTTAGTCTGTGCATTCACATGTGTGTGCATGCAGTAAGGGTGGATTCAGTGAAATTGTCTAGCGTTGTGAAAGGGAAAGATATGTAGCTCTTTTGGGTTCTGCACACAATTTCAGTGTGGGGTGTTCCTCCGTCCGTCAACAAGCAATTCTTGGAATACCAGCTGGGTGTCTTAAAATTCAACTCAATTCAGACACTATTGACACTGAGATCAGATCCCACATGTCAAGGGTTCAGGCTCACAAGACTCCCCCCTGCTCCCATTTAAGATGCTGGTCACAAGCCCAGGTTGTCACCTGTGCTTCTGATTGACCAGCCATAGATCAGAGGTTCCAATGACTCCCTCCTTGGGTTCAATTAATTTTCTAGGGTGGCTCATAGAAGTCAGAGAGACATTTTACTTCCTAGGTGACCAGTTTATTACAAAAGGATATAGCTCAGGAACAGCCAGATAAAAGAGATGCACAGGGCAAGGCACCTGGTAAGGGGCTAGGAGCTTCCATGCCCCCCCCAGGCATGCCACTCTGTCCACATCTCCATGCATTCACCAACGCAGAAACTCTCTAAACCCCATCCTTTTCAGGTTTTATGGAGTCTTCATTACATATGCATGAATGATTAACTCTTTGGCCATTGGTGATTGATTCGACTCCCAACCCCTCTCCCTCCCTGGAGGTTGGCGTGGGGATGGTGGTAGGTTCTCTTGGCAATCAGTCCCCATCCCTAGGTGCTTTCCAAAAGTCACCTCATTAACATAACAAAAGACACCTTCATTGTTCTCATAACTTAGGAAATTCCAAGGATTTGAGGAACTCTGTGCCAGAAATGGGGACAAAGACCAGATATATATTTCTTATTATAAATCACAATATCACATTAGCTTTTCCCATTTCAGTGCATCCATGTGTGAATTTTGTGGGAACTAATTCAACTCGTAGCACCATATGCTAAATTACCAAATCTCCTATTCCACTCAGTTGTATGGTTTTCCAGTTTTATTTCATATAACACTGAAATTTTCTTTATACATCTTAGATTTAATTAATTTCTGGACTTTCCAAGACTAATTTTTCAAGTCACATCTTAAAAACAGTATCACTATATCTTTTATAACAGGATAGCTAATCCAAAAGCATTAAAGTTTTTCAAGACCTCTGTGTCTTAGAACTGACACTACACTTTTAAACAGAAAATAATTGAAAGATTTGTACCTATAAATAAGCTAAATGCGTTCAACAAGGATCCCAATGGTGTCCATTTCCTGGGAGTAAATTTTACAGTAAAACTAATCCAAAAAACCATGGTTATAAAACCCCCAAAGAAAACATCTATTTCAGCAATATCATACAAAAAAGAAAATCTATTTTAAAACAGTTTTAAAAATAGAATTTTGTGTTCAGTTATATCCTAAAACAGACACTACTTGTTTCTTTCTCTAAGACTCTTGGTCCACAGAACAGAAATATGATGAGATATATATTGGATATTCAAGACAGGACCCACCTCTGACGACTCTCCAATTTTATTGAAATTAGAGACTGTGTGAATAATAAACTTACTTTCTGTATTTTACTGACCACTTTATGAAAAAGGAAAAAATAGAGTTCAAATATCTAAACTCTTTGATTATCCTTTGCATATTCACTTTCTATCATCTCAGAGGTAATTGGCTGAAATATAATTATTATTCATAGTCTATGCTGAAAAATTTAAACAGAAGGAACAAGAGGGTTTCCTCCCACCCACCCCCCCCCCCATGACAAATTACTGCCTGATTCTAATTACAATTTTAACCACTAGCTGCTGATTCTTTTATGGGTAGTGAGGTAATCCAATCAGGTGGATTGGGAGCTCATGCTAAACACCACACATAGAATTAAAGTATGACCGATGGGCTTAAAAGCTGTTAATCAATATGTAGAGATAGCGAATTCAATTCCTTTGTGTTTCCCCGCTTCTAAATCATTGTCCAAAGCTTATTGGAAGTTCTCATTCTTCAGTGCAAGGAAATATAGGTGTCAGGCTCCCTTTTACCTCTTTTCCAACTTTTTTTTTTTTTTTTTTTAATTTTTATTTATTTATTTATGGCTGTGTTGGGTCTTCGTTTCTGTGCGAGGGCTTTCTCCAGGTATATACTGTAATTTAATTACATTGAATGAATTATAGTCTTTTTTTTTTTTTAAAGGGGATGAGGTACTGAGTGATTTATACCCACTGTTTGATTATTATTTATTTATTTTTGTCTGTGTTGGGTCTTCGTCTCTGTGCGAGGGCCCTCTCCAGTTGCGGCAAGCGGGGGCCACTCTTCATCGCGGTGCGCGGGCCTCTCACTATCGCGGCCTCTCTTGTTGCGGAGCACAGGCTCCAGACGCGCAGGCTCAGTAGTTGTGGCTCACGGGCCCAGTTGCTCCGCGGCACGTGGGATCTTCCCAGACCAGGGCTCGAACCCGTGTCCCCTGCATTAGCAGGCAGATTCTCAACCACTGCGCCACCAGGGAAGCCCCTCTTTTCCAACTTTTTAAACTGCTGGTTGGCTGAATTAGGTCTGCCTGACTTGTATTTTTTCTTTTTCTTTCTTTCTCTTTTTCTTTCTTTCTTTCTTTTTTTCTTTCTTTCTTTCTTTCTTTCTTTCAACCAGAGGCTTTGAGGTAATAATATATTCACTAGGTATATTCATAGGTCAAGGCATTTCTGCTTTCACTAATGCATTGGTCTACACGATAGTTTATCTGCTTTCATAACATAGTCAGTCTAAAATACACTGGGTTTATTTCTTGAAGTACCTTTTTTAACTGATACATTCAGAAGCATGAAAGTAGCTAATTATCTTTACCTGGAAGGCCTTTAAGAGTCTACCTGCATGAGGGACAGGCAAGAGTGGCTAAACCACTGTTATAAGTGAGCAGCTTACCCAGCATGTAAGCACTAAGGAGGGGATGAGGCACATAAGCAATTAAAACCCTCCCCAAGTCTAAAGTATGTTTTCCTTTGAGAGTGTTGCTGGTTTTGGATGGGGCTATATATGGGCTTTTCAGCTGCACATTCTCTCATGGTGCTTGTAAGCAAGCCATATAATTTGGAGACATCTTAAAAGAGATCCTATAGAAATAAATGGGCTTTTTTTTTTTTTTTTTGGGTCAGCACACTCTCATTTTTCCTAGGACTCAGAATTAATGGGGTTTGGGGGGAGGTGGGGTCCAGATGGCTTTTGAGACATGTAAGAAGAATTTTGGTTTAGAGGGTTATTTTCTTTGTGATGAATTACTGATGTTTTAAAAGATTGGGGGTGAGAAAGAAATCTTAGAATGAAAGAAAAATTAGCCATTTTAAGCAATGGTTTTTTTTTTTTTTTTTTCCTCCTAAGATAGGTTTAGAACACCAGTTTTAGTATCAGTTAGAATATAGAATCTGTCACATTGTTGCAATGTCTGATTTTAGAAAAGCCATGCAATTCCTCCTCATCTTCAAAAAAGTGAACACATACAGATTGACTTAAAATACAAGTTTATTCTCACTACTGTTCAGTGTTTTGTAATTAAAGTGTGTGGCCATAAAGTGTTTTGTTTATGATCATTAGTTCATTCTGGTTTGGTCTCTATCTTTTAATTATTTCCACATGCTTGCCTTGAAGCATGAGCTTCACCATTGCCTGGGTGCATGGACTGACTCTTCACATATCTACCATCCTGCCCTGCCTGCACTTCCACACCCAAACCCATCCCTGTTCTCAAATATGTCACATGTCTATTTGTTTGACCCCAACTTCCATTTCTGACCTGAACTCTCCCATTGGGTATCATAAAAATCACACAACTTTTGCACTCAAGATTGAATGGAACACCCACACCCTGCCATAGACCCCAGCTAGCTTGTGGTACCCACAACCTAGCATGGACAGACTTGAAGAATTTGTGCCTCTTTTCAAGGCAATGGGAAGGGTTATGGTGGCTATATCTATGATTTTATATGATACTTAGATATTGTTGCTCATAACTATCATGTATGAAAAAATACATGACAGAAGTAATATATATATATATATATATATATATATATATATATATATATATATATATAGCAGAGGATGATGGGTGTAAAGAAAGCATTGCTCTAAGATCTAAGTCTGACATTTACTGTTACCAAGGTCCTCCATTCTTCCCTATGAAATGAGCATTTTCCAAGCTTATAATAGCTTGTTCAGTGTCTACTCTGGGTACTGGTTTTTCTCATTTTATCCTCAAAACAATTCTGTAAGGTACGTACCATTTTACAGATAAGGAAAATAAAACTTGGCAAGTAAGCAACAGAGCCCAGACATAATTCCTGACCTCATGTATATTCTTAGACAATGTACTAGATTCCTTTTGGGCTAAAGGAAAAAGAAGCAGTTAGTGCATCATACTTAGGGCAGATTTAAGGATATTAAGAAAAAATGGAGAAGCTTTTATTTGGAGAGATGGTTCTCAACCAGTCTGATAGACTATCTCTAAGGCCCCATCTAGAGGGAAAAGGACTAGCTGCAAACAGATGATAAAAGGGCCATTTGAAGGAGGAATGTCATGAGATTTAGGATGTAAGTGATGCAGTTTCAGAGCCCCAGTGACTAGTGAAGTATCAGAAGTGGGGGATGAAATTCTTTCCATTTACACATGGAATTCAATAGCATCCAAGGAGAGTCTGAAGGACCCCCTCCCAGGACCACAGCAAGGCCTGTATGGAGGGGTTTCATCAAAGGACTTCTAGTCAGTGGGCATCAGTGAGGACATCAAATGAAAGAAAAAGAGCAGGCATTTCCGAATACATGTGACATAGCTCCAGGGTACTCTCAGAAATAACTGGTGTGATTTAGTAGGAGAGCTGATGTGCTATAGTCATGTAGGTAGGGGCCACAAGCAAGCCAAATTTGGTAATTATGTTACTATGACCCCACTGATATGATACTCAAGCTAGAATGGGATGTCTGGGGATGTTCCCTCTTCTCTCTTTTTCTTTAAATATGTATAATATAATATAATATAATATAATATAATATAATATAATATAATATAATATAATATAATATAATATTCCCTCTAATAATACTTTTCAAATGTGGATGAAATTCTTAATGCAATGCAAATTCCAGTGTAAATGAATGCTATTTCCATTTGCATTATACTGAGAGAAACGTTGTAAACACTAACACTTTATTAATTTCCATTGAATGGTGATAATATATGCCTGTTAAGTGGCTCTTTTTTGGGATTAAATCATTTCCTTTAGGTGACCTGATTTTGTTCTCCTATCACAAATGATTCACAAGGAAAATTAAAGATGCTACACAAGGTCCCTTATGTTGTCTAGTTCCTATGATAATAAGAGCTGCCACCTTGAAATTAACATGCCACATGAAGGGTTCAGTCCTCCCAGTACATCAAGTAACTATTTCTTGAATCATTAAGTGGTACATAAGAGAGCTGAGAACTACAGTTCAATTTCCCACAGTACCTGATGTATTTGAGAGGTGGTGAATGTTAATGCATCTGTATCTGTACAAGTGCCTCCTTATCGTCTACACCCTCTATTTCTGCTCTGCCAGAATCAGGCCACCATCTCTTCAAACTCCACCTCTAACCTGTGTATCAAGTACTCATGAAAATTGATAATCTGGCAAAAGGCAAACAACCTCTGCTCTAAGATCAGATTCTTTCTGTATTTCTCTTTGGTTTTGCTAATGCCTCAAAACCCCATAGTCCCCTGTCCTCCGGGTCTTGCTTGCCTTTGAGATCAGCGTGGTGCTCAAGGCTGGCTTAACTCTTAGGGGTCAACTAACTCTCAGATCATCAAACACTGTCCGATCTTTCCCCGCTTGATGAATGAACTTGGATTTTCCATTTATCTACTTTGACTGTGGAGATGGACCTGCTAACTCAACCCTAAACTCCCACTCCCAGCCTTGTTGAATGACTTCTCTTCATTTCTTCCCAAATGAGTCACCCAGAAAAGAAGCCGAAACAAAGACATTCATAATTTAGGTTAAACCAACACTATGAATTTAAAACTTAAAAAAAAAAAGAAGAACATGAAATAACAGCGTTAAAGAATAGTCAGCAACACTTCCTGGCTCTAACTTTCTCTTATTAGTTAATAAGCAATACAATAACAGCTGTCATATTTTGAGTATATAGATGTACCAGCAGGGTCTGGAATTTGTCATATATAATCTCATTTAATCCTCTCTTCCATCATGCTAGGTAGGTATAAGTAATCTTACTTTACAGATGACAAAATTCTCTATCTTTCTTTCCCCCTACAAACAATAAGGAAAGCAATCAATTCTTCCCCCCTACAAACAATAAAGAAAACTTGTCACATGGCACACTTTATGTGCTATTTACGGTATGCCAATAATTCTTCAATTAAATTGATTACCAAAAAAGTTGTCTTCATATACCAAGAGATACTGCAAATCAATAAGGAAAACATGTCCTGTAATTCACCTGGTGGAGAGGAACGATCTCCCATTTTACAGCCCATCTCTAAGGATTTGGTCTGATGTGATAGGATTGCTCTCTTACCTAACCCCAAAGTCATGTGTCAGTTAACTAACTTGCAGTCTCTTGACCAGCAAAAAAGCTGACGGTTTTATCCACGGCTATTTCAGCCAATCTGACTTCTTTCTCCTTAGCCTCCCAAACTTTTCTCAAAGGCTCAAAATTGGACTCCAGGAAATAAATAAGCAATGGGCATGATTTAGGTTGTGGATTATTAGGCAGGTGGAAATAATTTCAACTCAAATTGAAAGCAATAAACATTTCAAGAGGAATTCATATTAAGAAATCAAAATCTGAAAAATCTAGAAGGCTAGTTTTGCTCTAGAATAATTGGGTTTTCTTTATTAGAACAGTCATAGGTAGCACTTACTGTAGTCATAGGTAGCAGTCATAGGTAGCACTCACTGTAGGGCCAAGATTTCTGTAGTTGGAAGACATATATTGGGTAAAATCTCCTCATGCATCCTCCCAAATCTCTCTAAGGGTGTTCAGGCCTCAGGACTCAAAAGACTGGAGATTCCGTTGCCTAAAGAGACCTGAAGGAAAAGAATAACACAGTCTTGATCTTTCCATGGAAGAAAGAATCAGGGAGGTGTTTTCGGAGTAGCCTAATGCTGTGACTTTTCTTCCTGGAATTATTAGTGTACTCCCTTTCCATCTACTGCTCTCAGAACGTTAGCCTGATTTTTTCCCCTTGAGTTCTAATCATGGCACCTTGGTCAATATTTCTTATAATTTAAGAAACAATATTAAAGCCTTTCAGCAGGTGACAATTCCAGGTGAGCAGCAAGCTCTGAAGCCAAAATATCCTGAAAGGATGCAATCCAATAAAATGCTCAATAAATTCTGGTAAATGCTTGATCTTAAACTTATTATTATAGGTTCTAGGTATATGAGATTCTAGGTATATGAGATTTGTATAAATTACATGACTTATCATAATTTATATAAGGTGAACATTTTGTTTTTTAGATTTCTAGGACGAGAAGGGAATACTGGGATGATGTTTTGCTCTGCTGGAGCCCATGTTGAGTCCCCTGAGTCCCAGACACCCAGTTGCTGGGACTGAAGGTAGCCCCTGTGGGTGTGTGCATTGTGAGTAATGCAGCCTCGAGTGTGTGACTGGCTGGGTGTAGGGGAAAATGAGATCCCTCCCCTGTGCTATGAAAAGTCCCTTGACCAATCTCAGGACAAAGAAAAACTCAAAGGGCATCAGCTAAGACCCAAGGGACAAGGTAGAAAATAAAGAGGAAGGTAAACTCCTTGAGGCAGTGGAGGAGATTGAACCACATAAATTCTGCTTCCCCACCTCCTTCAGACCTGCACTCAGCCCCTTGGGTTACATCACCTAAAGTAGTTGAGAACTATTTTAGTCTAGGATGGTCATGGGACCATCAGTTACCTTCCCGGCCTCCACTCTTCCCTCTCCCCTGATAAGAGGGACCGGGGATGAACCCCATAAATCTGTTTTTATTTCTTTCTGTGTATTCTAGCTGACCTCAGCGACTGATCACAATGGTTACTGGTAGTAACTGTTGTGGTTTAGGGAGAAAGTTTCGGCACCCCCAGCCATCTCCCCCAAGCCTGTAATTCCAGTATTTCAGTGTGTTTTTAGATTAACAAGCAAGAATTACTCTAGTAATTAATAAAACACACTGCTATGTGAATTCATCAAGTTCTGTACGTAGATGTATACACACACACACACATCCAGGAAACCATCACTATAATCAAGCTATTGAACGTATCCATCACACCTAAAAGTTTCCGAGTGCCCCTCTGTCACCCTACCCTCCTCTCCTACCTGCGTGCCTTCCTCCACTGATCTGCTTTCTGTTAGTATAGATTGGTTTGCATGTTTAAGAGTTTCATGTAAGTGGAATCATAGTGTATCCTCTATTTTGCTCATTTTCCAGTGCCTTCAAATAGTTGTTTTTAAATATTTTGTCTAGAGTTTCTAATTGTGATGTCCTGTTGGAGAGCTGACAATCTGTCATTACCAAAAGCTGAACTCTAGCAGAAACGTTTTGATGACAAAACCCAACGACATGATGTTTTCCTTGATAATGTTCATTTAAGGAACGGTAGTGTGATTTTATCCTGATAACTATGGGTAGTTGTTGACAAATTTTAGACATTATTCACATTTGTGTTTTGGAAACACATCACTCTAGCAGCATGGAGAGACAGATTGAAGGCCAACTCCCAGCCTGGTCTCTGGGATAGCACTTTCTTCTTAGCGTAGCCCTCCTGAGCAGCTCCTACTGAATGACTGCTACGAGCATCCTCAAAGCGCTTTAAACTCATCATGTCCAAAACTAACTCGTTAGCTTTTTCTCCAAATACTCTATCAGTTGGTTTCCATGGCCATCTATCCAGCCATCCGTGCTGTAAACCAAGAGGGCATTCTTGTCTCAACCCCTTCCTTTATCATCATACCAAATACAGTTAGAGACTGTAGAAACTTTATGGATGCTAGTAATACATTTTAAATGTGTTTTAGGGGGACTTCCCTGGAGGTCCAGTGGTTAAGATGGCTCTTTCACTGCCGTGGACCTGGGTTCGATCCCTGGTCAGGGAACTAATATCCTGCAAGTCCTGCGGCATGGCCAAATAAATAAATAAATAAATGTGTTTTAGGGTTCAGAGGTATTGTGAAAACAAAAGGCCGGTGGATGACTCCATAGTTAGGGGAAGGGAGTGAGTAAGAAGACTGACTTTATCACATGGAATGGATTGTGAGATGAAAGATTTAAAGAAGAAGAAAAAAACCCCCACAAGTCTCAGTTTCTGGGACTGGGAACTCTAGCAAGGAAAAATAGAGGAGCGGGGCATATCAGCACTGTCCAAAGACCATGGTCCTCAACAAGGGATAACCCCCAAGTGGGCAGGGATATGTCAGACAGAGAGAAGAGTGTACACAAAGCATCGGGATGAAAAAAATGTAAGTCTAGGAGCATGGGAGGAATGTGAAAGAAAAAGAGAGAAGAAACCCAAAGTGCTAATAGTACATTATAAGGGATGTAATATATTTTCTGTTGAGGCAACAGGTTACCAACAGATTTTTAAATGAGAGAGATTAACTTGTCCATTTGTTGTCATTTGATTTTTATTTTTATGTTTTATTAAAGAAGATAACCTTGTAGGTAATTCATAGGGCTGAATGTGGTAGGTAGAAAGACCAAAGTGTTAAGAACACTGTCAGAGGGCTCTTGTAATGGTCCATGAGAGAAGGTACTGCTGTCTGAACTGCCTCAGTGGTAACGAAGCAAAGAGGAAAATCCAAACCAGTGTTAGCAATCGTTCTGAAGTACAATTGAAAAGTGATAAACACAAGTATTAAGAAAAGAGAAAGAGAAAAAAGATGACTTCAAGTGTTCTGGTTTGCATAATTAGTAGAAGGATACTAAATTTATTAACTGAAATAAAGTTATGTCTGTATATCTACTATCAAAGAAGATTAATAAGATTTAGAGAAAAGGATAAGAGATTGCTTTGTATATATTGTAAAGGCTGGTGATGACTTTCATTTATTGGTTGAATCTGAAGCCAAGACAAGCAAGTATGTTTATCATGTCCTCAGTGTCTGTCAATAAGAACCAGAAAGTTCACCCTGTGTAGCAACTCAGATAAACTGGTTGTGCCTTCCTAGAAGCCACACTGAGTCTGAATTTACTTCCAGATTTAGTGGGGACGAATATAATGTTTGGTAACTTCTGTAATGAGTAGAAAGCAGATAGCAGTGGCATGCGTCTCTGTTCTAGATGGGCATTACAGCATCAAGAAGAATAGAGGAAGAAGAGAAGAATGCTTAGGGCAGAATTTTTGGAACATCAATTATTTCAAATGATCGACAGAAGAGGAGATGGAGAAGAAAAGGGCAGACAATAGAAATTAACGGAGAATTTTGTTTAAAAAGCCAAGGAAAGATTTTTTTCCTAGACAAAGGCAGGAGTAAAAATATCAAGTAGGAAGAATTTGTCACTGGATCTGACATGAGACCACTATGGCCCTAGTAAGAGTTTAAGTTCCAGCTCTAAAAGTCTGTGACTATTCTAAGCCATCCATGCTTAAGAGAATCCCCCCCCACTTCCTGTTTTCCACAGGAACCTGTCACTGGATCCCTCCAAGACTTCTAAAGTTAGAACAGGAAGCTACAGGAAAATTAATTCCAAGTGCTAAATAACTATTTCGATTAAACTTTTAGGATGAAATCCACTTCTCAACTTATGGAGAGCCACTGGATGATATTAACATTGCATCTTCAGGTCTAGAGATAATTTGAATACGTAAGTATGGTGAATACTATTTGTAAATAACAAATGAATCATCAGTAACCTTTGTGCAATACACATCGTACTATAAGTAATAGGGAGTTAGCAAAGAATCAGGAGATGTTTTCCCTGCCATTGGGAAGTTTACATCGTAGATGCATGATAGTTGAAAGAAATAATATTTATAAAGAAACTCATACATTGGATAACTTTATATGAAGCTTAGATAACGTAAAAGAATTAAATGAGCATAGGAAAATGTGCTTAATGAGAAATTGGTTTCTACTATTAAGTAGTTAACTAGATTTCGAAGAAAAAAAGGACCGGGGATTAGGTGTCAGAATTAAATCAAAAAAATAGAAACCAGAAAGCAGAACTTAATGCAGAGAATTAGTTTTGTAGATGATGGAAGTTGAGAAGCCAAGCCCGAGGAGGGGACATCAGTGAGTTATTCAGAGACTGCAGAGACCAAAGTGAAGAGACAATATTCTTGGACTCCTTGAGTCAGGGACCTCGCAGGAGCCAGAACTATGGTATAACCATCCGGGAAGAGCTTAAATCATGGAAGAGATGGAGTTTTTGCCTGGTCACATCACCTGCAGCAGGGCAGAGGGGAAAGGGGAAATACTCTGGCTGCTTCTCACTCACTCTTCTCCCCAATTCCCACAACCTCCCAGCCCACAGTCCCCACCCTGCTACCTGAATCCAGCCAGAAGCCAGTTGTGCAGCAACCCACAGGGTACAGCCTTCCTGAGATACAGGAGCAGCCTGGGGAAGGGCCAGAAATGGAAGGCAGATAGGCTTGGGACCAACACAGAGAACAGGGAGGGAAAAATTCAGATACGAGGCTTTGTATGTTTGGTTCACATGATATTTGCTAGAGAAATGCATCTGAACCCTTTCAGAGCCGGTACTTCCTGAATTAGAATACTGTAGCTGCTACGACAAATAGGCCTCAAATTGTGGAATGAATGGTTGAACGGTACTAAGCAGTGAGTACTTTCACAGGGCATTTATGCTCTGGTCTCCTTACTGAAACTCATGTACCCGGAAGCTCTGCGATCTTCAACATGTGGCTTCCTGGGTGGGCCTGGGGATTGTGCCCCATGCTGTCAGCCAGCAAGAAGGTGTGC
Organism: Eubalaena glacialis; assembly: GCF_028564815.1. Lineage (NCBI taxonomy): Eukaryota > Metazoa > Chordata > Mammalia > Artiodactyla > Balaenidae > Eubalaena > Eubalaena glacialis. The sequence goes on along the minus strand of NC_083732.1, from coordinate 10,550,028 downwards.
ACATGGGACAGCTCTCATGGGACAGGTCTGGAAGCATGACTCATCATTTTCATTCACATCCTATTGTCTAGAACTTTGTCACGTGGCCACATCTACCTGCAAAGGAGGCTGGGAAATGTAGTTGATGGGTGGGCTTGGGGGTCAGGGAAGAAATTGGATTTGGGGGAGTAATTAGCAACCTCTGGGCCATGTATTTTTATAACAAATATTTCATGATTCTCCCATTATACATAATGTAATTTACACATACAATTTAAAAATCCCCTAACTGTATTATAAAGGTGATATAAAAGGTAAGTGATGATATCTCAATATATGAATGCATCCCAGGGCCACACTAGAAGACACAATAAAGCAGTCAGATGTCTGCATCTAGACTTAGATCTGCCTTGTGCAGCCTGAAGCAGGGGTATTTTACCCGTGACTCAAGTGCCACAAATGGCACTGCTGCAAGTGACATGATTTTTTTAAGCGATGAACAACTTTTGATAAAGCTCTAAATAAAACAAAGAATTGTTCTATTTATAGAGTAGTCTCATTCTGATCATTTTCGTGTTTATTAAAAAGGTTCCAAAGTATTCTGTGTATATATGTAAAATGGTTTGGAGTCCAGGCTAAGATAAATACCAACACATTTATATAAATATAATATATAACATAAATATCATAAATAATTACATACATTTATTTATTTATCCTATTTGAATGTCCGGTGAGACTTCTGAAAGTTACAAGAGCTGAGGGACAATTCTCTGTGGAGGACGATTCTGGGTCCCTCCTATTATAAATATCAGCAGCATGTCCATCCCTGTGACATAAATATTTCCCCACAAATGTTAAACATTCTCCCTAGTGGGCTGCACTGTCCCCACTGAGAACCACTGTGTAGAGGACCTATGTCTAACCTGCACGTCAGCTGAGGTTTTCCTGACTTAGCATATAGATCAATTACAGACCTCTTCCACAGCCCATAGAAGTTTCTTGTCCTCCAAAGGTTGATGAGAATTTCCAGGGAGAGGATTACTTTCTCGGTTTACCGCTTCTGCTGAATGAGTCCAGTTTGCGGATCATCGTTCCATCTGTTGGATCCATCTCTGTTCTGTGCTCATGAACCTCAACTGTAAGTGGAATGTTGTCATGATTTTCAGTTCCGGGAAGAAATCCTCCCCCCCTCCCCCTCACATCCTCCTCCGCGCCCACCATCACACACACAAAGAATGCACTGGTCTTTGAAACAGATTTGACTGGAGGTTTGGTAAACAACCCTGCTAAGACACAAACAAATGTATGAGCTCTTAGGATTGGAAATGCTATTTTAAAAGTTCAGCATCCATCCTCAATTCTTCCTCTTCTCTTTGCTTTCACCACTCGTCATTTACCATTCATTTCTAATGCAGAACCATTTGATAAGAGTGGTTTTGTGTGTGAATGTGTGTGTGAGTCTGTCTGTCTGTCTGCCTCTGGCTACTCATACCCTTACTTTTCTATCACGGTGACTCACAAGGGTATCTTCTAGTCCTTACTATTAAGAATAACTACCTCTCTGGTATTCCTATTCACAGAAGGATTATGTTCAAATCTATATTTTCATTTGACTCATTGAACAAAGCTGCTAATTTCTAGAAAAGTATCCATTGATTTAAGTGCCTTTCAGGCCAGGTCTGTCATGCAAGTGTGTTCAGTTGTGTGTCTACAACTCAACAGGGTGTGATAGTCACCGTGCAGAAAGGAAGGAAGTGCTCTGCATTCATACCCAGAGGTATTAAAGTGAAATTGATTGAAAAGTCTGTACTCACCACAAATTTATGTTCTCTTTGCTGTAACTTTTACTTGTTTCCTACACATATAAACATAACACTAGATACGATTCCTGTTAATACTAAAAGAATATGAAATTGGAGAACCAAGACGATGCTTCGGCTGAATGATGACCGGAATACAAGGAGTCTAAGCCTAACATAAAAGGGTCTTCAGGCTCCGAGTGCACCCAGGAAAACCTTTTCGTAGTTATGCCTCCTGGAAACGCTGGGTTGATGGAATGAGGGCGAAGTCATTTCCAGATTTCAGATTCCTAGGAAAATTTATGGAATATGGAAGTAGCAATGTGGAAGTAGATCGTGTTATTTTCCAATTCCACCCTAAGAAATAAGTTATAATAACACTTTATGGAGGCTAAGCCTGTCATCCTAAATGTGTTATAATATCTTTTCAGCTGAAATGCATCCTGTAATAATAAGAATAAATTTTAATAAGACACAGGAAGAGTGAACCTGAAAATTTGACCTTCAATTTCTAATTTGGAGATGTTTCCCAAGAGCTCTCATCAGGTAATCTTTTCATCTTTTGGTGAACTCTAGGTAACTAAGGCATTTATCACTCACCTACTAACACTAGAAAGATCTCTAGTTGCATCTGGGAACACTCAATATGCTGTCACCACAGTTAGATCACACTTAGCTCTCTCTGATATCCAGCATCTGAATTCAAGCCAAATATTCACTTAGGAGTATCCTAGGCACCCTCACCTCTGTATTAGGCTTAGGTCCCAAGAGAAGTCCAGAAAACAAAAGAATAAAGCATCAACAAGCCATTTTTACCCTGGATCCATGGTTAGACCACCTGAAAGACCAGTGATATTTAAGGGGTCAGCAGAACTCTTGCTGTTGTTGGTACCGGTGCCAGGGGACCCCAGAAAAACGCACATTGCCTGCACTATGGGAGGGCTAGGGTAGTGTGGGGAGACATACGGGAACTGAGGCTGGAGAAATAGATCAAGATTAGAATCTGAAGCCCTAAGAATGCCAGGCTAAGGAAACCGTGAGCTACTGGGAGTTTTTGAACTTAAAGTATTCATGACTAAAGCTGTGATATAGAAAAAAAAATTAATCTAAAATGGATGTTAGTGATAGACTGGCCTTTCACGTTGATAAAATTATCAGAATTGTTTAAATGTTTGCATTTTGACTGTGCACTGTTTTTTAATTATACTTAACTGTAGAGAGTTATATTTAAACCCTCAAAATTATTCCAGAATGAACCAGCATAAAAATGGGATCGAAAGACTCAGAAAGAGTAGCTTTCAAATTTTCTCTTAAACAAAAATAATCTCACCTATACTCCTTGCTTTAGAACTTTGGGGAGATATAAAATTCTTTCTGAAACTCTATCATAAACATGTCACAGATGACAATTTTCATAGCTTGTCTGCTGAAATCTGTGAAATTCTAAAGTAAATACTTACCAATTTAAATATACTCTACCTACTTCCAAAAAGGATGTAAGATGGCTTAAATTGGAATGGAGCTTTAGCAAAACAACAAGTAAGACATGGTTTCTTCATAAGTATTACTTACATGAAAACTTTCTGAACTATTTGTGATGCAAGGGACATATCCACAATGTTCAAATACTAGAACAATAGGGGAAAAATCAATCTCTTATTAGCTAGATATAAATTAGGTCAAAGGAAGCATGCTTTATGTTTTAGTTTCAGCTTAGATTTCATTTTTTTAAAAAACTGAGATTCAAAACCATGTGTGACATATCTAGGACGAACACACATATACAAACAATGATTTTATTATCCTGCATCATTTCCCCAGGAAGAGTCACAGAACATATTACATATCTTTAAAAGAATGAAGCTATTCAGAATTGATCTCTTTAGGCTAATATGGATTGGCATAGTATGTCAGCACAAATCCTATCATTTGGGGAAATCTCAAGATAATACAATAATTTAACTGCATGTTCTATAAAATTTCAAATGTCATTTTCCCAATCTTTGAGCACATCATGCTCCTTTCAAGTCCTTGTCTTCACATCTCTGAGTCTGTAGCTCTCACTTTCTCTTACTTTTGATCCATCCCTTTCTTTCTCCCTCCCTCTTTGCGATCTTCTTAAGCCTTTTCTTCTTTGAAATGAGATTGGGAAGCAGAGGCAGCCAGAAGAAAATACATAGTTCGTTTTCTCCTAAATATACTCAAATTTCTATTCAAAATAATGGCTTCCTTCTATAATTATTTTAGAAACAGTAAGCTGACTCACAAACCACAGCTAATAACAAAAGCAACTCAATTTAGTCCTTTCTAGTAACTGCCTAAGGCCCTGGCTAATGGTGAGAGAAAGCCACAAAGAATGTTCCAAAGAGGGAAAAAGAGCTACAATTAAATAGCTTTTGTTAAGCCAATGTTTTAAAAAGCATATACTACAGTTATAAGTGGGCCGAAGCTGGCAAGAGTTTAGAGGAGAAGGAATGGAGAAGGTCATTCTCCATCCCTTTCCTCACACCCTGCACAGAAAACAGTGCTTATTTGAGCTGATATAAGCCAGAGAGACTGATTGGTCTATAGTACTGGGAATAGAGCTTTCAAAGGAGTTAAACTGTTAGCAGTATTTGTAATTTCATAGACTGTCTCTAGGACACACAAGAAACGGATAACCCCAAGAAACAGAACTGGTGTCCTGGGAAGATTTCGATATATTTTGAATTTCATAACATGTGAATGTCTGGCCAATATGACCTTAAATATACATCTAGAGATTCTTTGATACTCTTCTCCTCAAGAGATGGTACTTAACTCACTTCTCCATGAGTGTGGGCTGGACTTTGTGATTTGCTTTTATCAATTAAAAGATGCCAGAAGAATGGGAATGTCACTTCTAATATTAGGTTATAAAAGCCTGCAGCTCCTGTCTTGAGCATTCTTTTTCTTTCCTCCTGGGAATCACTCACTGTAGAGTTCTCCAGATGCCGTGAGGTGTGAGCAGGCTAAGAGGCCCACACAGAGTCACCTGAAGCCTCCTCTCTTGACAGCCACTGGAGAGAGCTTAGAAGTAGATTTCCCAGCCCCTTCAGGTACCCTCAGCCCAGGGTCAACGACATGACTGCAAGCTCGTAAGAAACCTTAAATGAGAACCATCCAGCTAATCCCTCCCAGTTTTCTGACCTTGAGAAACCTTGAGAAGATTTGAGATAATAAATGTTTTTTGTGTAAACTGCTAAATCTTGGAGTAATTTGTTATGCAACAACAGGTGACTAATACAATTACCAGTCTGAGAATACAAACACACACATTAGTTAGCTAATTAGTTAAATGGAAATGGAAACACACATTCCTGAGTTCTCTTTGGTCTAACTTACTTCTACTGCACTTGAATGATAACAGCAATGAAACTACTCCCAAAGGAGAGGTGATCTGACTGTTTCTCTTGTCTCAGCCCCTTTCCACTCTCTCCCAGCAGTTAAAGAACACAGGACTGCTCTGAGTCTGATCTCTCAAGTTACTTGCTTAGTTGGCTCCCTATGTGCCTCCCATTTGATTATGATTGCACATAGGTTACTTGACAAAATGGTCTCTTTCCTGCCTTTGAAAAGATCTGATGACACTGTAATGGGTTTTTTCCACTTGTGAAATTGAAATTAATGAAATGAAATAGTGCTTGAATTTATTCATGTTGTGGCATGTACAAAGAGCTTGTTATTTTTCAATACTGGATAATAGTCCATTTTATAAACATACTACAATTTATAAAGTCATGTATTGAAGAGCATTGGAGTTATTTTTTGTTTGGGGCTATTGAAAATAACGTTACAGACATCCGTCTGCCTGTCTTTTACTGTACACAGTATATATTGCTGTTGAATATACACTTAGGAAAGAAATCGCTGCACCAAGGAGAGTATGTATATCTACAGTTTTAGCAGATACTGCCATGATTTTAACGTTGTTAAATTAATTTTTACTCCCCCTAGCAATGTACGATAATTCTTGTTGGCCCCATATCCTGACAAGATACTGCTATTGACAGTCTTTACAACTTCAGCCATTTGGGTAGATTTATACCAGTACCACATTTTGGTATTAATCAGCATTTTCTTGATGACTAATTGTGGTTGAGCACCTTTTCATATTTGGCCATTTTGATGTCGACTCTCGTGAAGTGAATGCTTTTTCTATTTTATTTATTAGATTGTTGGTTATTTCTTATTAACTTGTAAGGGTTTCTTCTGGACAGGAGATCTTTGGTGGACATATGCATTCCAGACATATTTCTCACTCTGTGGTTTGCATTTGCAGTTTCCTAATAGTGTTCTTTTGATGAACAAAATTCTTAATTTTATTGAAGTAGAATTCTCCAATCTTTTCTTTATGGGCAAGTGTGTTTTTTGTCCAGTTTAAGAAATTTTACCCACCCCAGGTCATGAACATATCCTTCTAAGTAATTTTCTAGTAGCTTTGTAATTGTAGATTTTATATTTAGGTCTATAGTTCATCTGGAATTTCTTTTTCCAATGGAGTAAGGTAACATCAAAGTTCAATTCCCTTATGGATAGCCAATTTACCCAGCATCATTTATTAAAATAACAATCCTTTCTTCACTGCATTACAGCAGCAACTTCATCAAAATTCAGATGACTTTATATATGTTTTTGGACTGTATTCTGTTCTGTTGGTCCATCCGCCTGCCCAATGTCCTTACCATACTGTCTTAATTACAATAGTTTTTTTTAGTAAGTCTCAATATCAAGTAGGGTAAGCCTTCCAAATTCGTTCTTTTTATTCAAATGTTTTTTGAATATTCTTGAAACTTTTTGTTTTCATACTAATTCGGAATCTTATTTTTTGAAGCTTATTATTTCCCACCAAAAAAAATCTTTTAGAATTTTTATTGGAATTGCAATGCATTGCTTAGGTCAATTTGTAGAAAATTAGCATTTTTACAGTATCAAATATTCCAACACAAAAATATGGTATATCTTTGTATTTGTTTAGGTTTTTGTAATTTCTTTCAATAATGTTCTGTAGGTTTCAGCACATAAAATATTTTTCTTAAGTTTTTCCCTAAGTACCATTTTAAAATTCCAAGTTTATTAACACTTCTTACTAGTACATAGAAATACTTTTAATTTTTGCATACTAAATATGCATCTAGCAGCTTTGCTAACTTCACTCACTGATTCTAATAACGTCTCTGTAGAGTCTTCAGATTTTCTACATACACTATCCTGTTGTCCTGAATCATGACACCTCATTTCCTCTTTTTAGCCCTTATACATGTTATTTATTTGTGTTATTGCAATTGTTAAGACCTCCAGTCTTAACATAGACCATAGGACCATAAGGAATCGAAGTGGTTTAAAGAAATCCTCATAATTCAATATGCACATAAAACTCCTGGAGATCTTCTTAAAATGCAAATTCTAAGGGAGTAAGTCTGGAGTGGGGCTTAGGATTCTACATTTTTAACAAGCTCCCTAGTGATACACATGATGTCAATCTACAAACCTTACTTCAGTTAGCAAAGATGTAGTGAATATCCTTGTCTGATTCTTCATAAGCACTTAACATTTCAACTCTGTCTGAGGTGTGCTAGAGGTTTTATCTGTTTTTGCAGATATCATGTATCAGATTATGAAAATTTTGCTTCTACTTTATTTGTTAAAGTTACTAACAAGTATTGAATTTTATAAAATTATTTCACTTTTAATGAAATCATCGTATGTTTTTTCTGAAGTATTCTGTTAATGTACTGAATTACATTGATTGATTTTCAAAAGTTAATCAATCTTGCATTCCTGAAATCAGCTCAACTAGGTCATGAAATATTATTCTATTTATTTATTGCTGGATTCAATTTGCTAATATGTTGTTTGAGACTTTTATGTCTATGTTCATAAGTGAGGTTGGAATGTAATTTTCATTTCTTTCAATATACCTGTCAGGTTATGGTATTATGATCACATTGATCTCATAATTAATTCGATTTTGGAATGTACCTTCTATTTTTATCCCCTGGAAGAATTTGTATAAGAATGATTTTATTTCTTCCACAAATATTTGAAAGAATTTAATGATGAAATAAATCATCTAGACCTGGAATGCTCTTCCTATAGAGGCTTTTAACTAGGGATTCAATTTATTAGATAAAGAGCTTTCAGTTTGTTTTATTTTGTCTTCTATCAACTTTGGTAAATGCTATTTTTCCAGAAAATTTTTCTTTTATTTAAATTTTCAAATTAAAAATTTTCATAATATCAGTATATACTTATGATCTGAAGAATCTATAGTGGTTCCTTTTTTTTTATTCCTGAGATCAGGAATTTGTACTGTCTTTTATTTCTTGATAAATCTTGCCAGATATTCATCAATTATGTTATTCTTTTCAAGTGACTGATTTGCAGTATGATTAATTCTCTCCGTTTGTTTGCTTTCTATTTCATTGCTTTCTGTACTGCCTTTATTTCCTTCCTTCTATTTTATTTGGGTTTTTTTTTTTTTTTTGGCTGCCCTTTTAATAACTTTTTAAGGCAATATTTAGATGACTGAATTTTCACCCTTTTTACTCTTCAAATATAATGCATTTAAAACTACAAATTTCATTCTAATTACCTGTTTAGCGGCCTCTTACAAGTCTTGACATATTTATTGATATATTTATTATTATACAATAAAAATGTTTTCTGTTACCCACTGAGAATTCTTAATTAATATTTTTGTTAATTGCTGCCTCTAATTTCCCTAATCTCCAATACTGGGGGACTTTTAAGTTAACTTTTTGCTGTTGCTTTCAAGATTAATTCTATGATTGGAAAACATACTCTGAGTGATTTTCATTCTCTGAAAGTTTTGGGGATTGGTTTTATGGCCAACATATGGTCAGTTTTGATAAATAGTTTAAATACACATTTTCCTCTCCCCAAAGTACCACATTTTTTTTTATTGCTACCATGCCTTTGAATTCTATATTCATTTGAGGTCTCAGAACACTACCCTTACATTTTGTTTAGTCAATATTCATTTATTTTTACCCACATAGTTGCCTTGTGTTTCTGTCTAGAATAATTTTTCTTCTGCCTGAAAAGTCCTTTCATTTTTTTCCTTTAATTCAGATGTACTGGCAATGATTTAAATTATGTTAGTGTTTTCTTGTCTGGAAATGTCTATATTTTACTGGCACTGTTGAAAGATAATTTTCTAGAGTATAAAGTTTTTAGGTTGTCATCTATTTTTCTGCTCTTTAAAATTGTCATTCTATTGCAACTGGCATCTACTGTTTCTTATAAAAAACAATTTTTCATATTGTTTCCTCCTTGAAGGTAATGCGTTTTATTCTCCTCTGGCTTCTTTTAACTTCTTACTTTGCCTTTCTCTTTCAGAAATTTTATTATGACGTGTCCAGGAATGGTTTGTTTGTCTTTATTCTACTTGGGGTTCATATTTCTTTGTGAATTTATGAGTTGATTTCTTTTCTCAGGTTTGGAAATATGGTTTTGCATTACCTTTTCAAATATTGCTTCTGTCATACTTTCTCGTTCCTGCCTTTCTAAGGCAGTTGAACATATATTAGACCTTTTCACATTTCCATTATATTTCTTATGTCCTTTTACAAATTCTCCAACCTTTTTGATCTTCATGTTTCAGTCTGAATATCTTCTACTATCCTGTCTTCAAGTTTACAAAACCACTCTTCTTCTGTGTCCAGTTCAAACCCATTTACTAGTTTTTAATTTTCATTACTGCATTTTGTGATTCTATAATTTCCATTTCACTCTTTATCTGGACATCAGGCTTCCAGTGAAATATTTCATTTTGTCATTTATTTTCTTGAACATGTACCGTTGTTTTACATTTTGTGTTTGATAACTTCAATGATTGGGTCATCTGGAAATTTTGTATCAGTTTTCTTTCTCTTGACCCTTTGGGATGCCTATAATTTTTTTTTGACTGAATGACAGATATTGTACAAGAAAAACTGAGAAGGCTCTGGAGGATACATACTTCATCTTCTGGTAGGCAGCCTGAGTTGGAGCAGATCACCTTAATCTAATGAAAGAATGACTCAACCGAACCGAAGTTTTTTAAGTCACTTTCTACCTCTAGTTCTCCCCTGTTCCCAGACTTAACTAATCTGTGTCTTAACTGATTGTCTAGGCTCCTTCCTCTTTGGCAAGTCCTGAACGCTAGTTCACACACCCTCAGCACTAGAAAACTACTGAAAACTCAGCTCCTGTGCAATGACTTCTGCTTGGTTTCCTTGTCTATCACTTTGCACAACATTAGAATTTGTCAAATGCCTCCAGGAGGAAAATAAAAGTAACTTGGACTCCTTTCTCTGTGCATTCTTTCTTTCAAGGATCACTGCTCCAGAGCTGCCACTTAAAAAAAAAGAAAATTGTCAAATATTGATAATATTTAGAAATTCAGACTCTATGTTGGAAAATAGAAAGAGAGCTTTTAATTGCCTAACATACCAGAAGAATTTGAAAGTGCTTTAGCTGAAATGTTTTCTTTCTATAGAAATCTTTAAATGTTGTCACAAGAATACATATTTCCATTTATCAACAAATAGAGTCTAATATATAGTACTAAACTTAATTACATCTAGGATATACATAATCGATCATATTCCTTAATAAGACATAAATAGAAACCAAATGGTCAAGCAGCCACAAACTCAAAATGAAAAATACGAACACAGGGGACTTCCCTGGCAGTCCAGTGGTTCCCTGTTCAATCCCTGGTGGGGGAACTAAGATCCTACGTGCTGCTCAGCTCGGCCTTAAAAAGAAAGAAAAAGAAAGAGAAATATGTACACTAAGAAAGAGTCACTGATAATAACTATAAATGGAATATAACCTTTAAAAATTGTGAACCACCATATTGTACACCTGTAACATATAATATTATACGTCAATTATAACTCAATTTAAAAAAAAAAGAAAGTCACTGTACCTTGGCATACACAGCTGGTTCTGAGATTTTCAAAGTGGCTGATTTAGACTCACGGACGGATAGCATTTTTTTTTACTTCCTTTTATTTTTGTTTTTGTTTTTGTTTTTATTGAAGTATGGTTGATTTACAGTGCTGTGCCAGTCTCTGCTGTACAGCAAAGTGACTCAGTTATACCCACAGAGACATTCTTTTTTAATATTCTTTTCCATTATGATATATCCCAGGAGACTGGATACAGTTCCCTGTGCTACACAGACTCACAGACATAGAGATCAGACTTGTGGTTGCCGAGGGGTAGGGGGGAAGGGAGAGGGATGGGTTGGGAATTTGGGGTTGGTAGATGCAAACTATTACATTTAGAATGGATCAACAACAAGGTCTTACTGTATAGCAGAGATAGCATTTTTAAAGTTGGCTGTTTTTATTAGCTGAAGAGTAAAGTTGGCATCCTGTTGAGATGAGTTTCAGTGAGGTTTATGGTTGTTCTTTCCATTTCCGGGCTCTTGTCCTATGAGAGATTATCCATTTCAAAAAGTTGTACTATTTCAGCAGTTTCTTGTGTAACATTGACAGTTGCCATTTCACAAATATTAGAGAGATTGAAAAGGCCTATAAGATCATTAAATCCATCCCCCTGGCACTGTAGGCGAGGCAAGTGAAGCAAAACTATTTTTTTGTGTGTGGGTTATATTTGGTATGGTCCTTTCTAGTAAAAAATAATATTGAGTAAAATGGGTGAAGGTGCCTAGGTAAGTGAAAAGTTTCTGCAGGAATTTTCATTGTTTCTTCTCTTCCTTTTCAGTCTGAATATCATTAATTATTCAATGCCTATTTTAAAACAATTTCTGAGGTTTAACTTATACTTTTCATTTAAAACCCATGATCTAGTTAATTTCAACACTGACCAGATAATCTGGGGCTGAGTGGACTCCCACAACCAGTAGTCTTGGAAATCTATTACCTCAATGTGTAAAGTGATGAAAAATACATAGACTGCATTACCCTTAATTTAATGATAATTTCACAAATGTCTGTATTTTTTCTAACATTTAAAGGTGGTAAAAGTGTTCTGGTTAGTATTAAATAGCCAAATATTATTGAATTTAGTCAAATTTACTCTTTCATATTAATGTCCCAGGTGATAATATACTAAGGAAGCATCCATGTATAATTATTCAAATATCAGTGGTGTCTATTCATTACATTTAGTTAAAATTAAAATTTAAGCATCTTACAAATATCTACTTAATCATAAGGTATCAGTGAACCTACTTCTTGAGTACAAAAACATAGCTAAAATATTAAATATTATATTTAAACACAATAAGGATTTCTTATAATTATGTAATCACCAAAATATTTTCTGATTTTTGCTTATTATTAAATACTCAATATTTAATTAATCACCAAAATTACTGTATAGCATAAGCTTTGTCATACAAATCTGGCCACATATAAATGAATAACAATATCCTTTAAGCAATATCAAAACATTGCCTTTTATGAATAAATTACAAGAAAAAAATAGCAAGAAAATATATAGAGGGGGTCTATATATGAACTATGATGGTCATTAATAGCAGCTAGTTCTAAAAGTTTTGCCGTCTAAACTCAAACTAGTGAATAAGACAATTCAAGCTATGTCTTTGGAGCCTTACTACATCATTTATTTAATTTTTTATTACATCGTTTAAAAAGCACAAAGAACCAAACATTTTATAACTATCCTTTAGCAGAGCTCAAAATGTTGCAGAATAAATTATGGATCCCACAGTCCCATGCCTGGTGGTAGATATATTCCAAAATGTGGATGAATTGCTGGTACAAAATAATGCAACATTATAGCACCATACACTCAGAAAACAGGTATTGCCGGCAATCTCAACTACTATGGAGGCCTTACCATAACATGTGAAGTTCAAAGTCAGGTATAGTTGTGGCTGCTCCCATTTCGGTACCAAATAATGAAATGCCACTTGCAAGATTCCACTCCTCTCACCCTGCTTTGAACATGTAACCCGGTGTGTTATTTGAATAATTTAACATATCTGCGTTAGTAAAAGCAAAATTCTCCTGGCAGAACATTTAAAGAATATACATACATGAAAAGTTTCCAATAGGTAGAGTCCTTCTGCTGTAAGAGTAATGATGTAAATCCACATGTGATATTATGTAATTTGATATTACTATTTTATCTTCAGAGATTTTAATAAGATAGAGACTTTTTGGCAGGAGACAATGACAAATTAATAAGTGAGCAAAGCTTAAGGTAAGCCAGTACTCTTGAAGGATAAATATAATAAATAAAACCTTTCCTAACTGAGAGTTGTACAAATATTTCACCATCTGTCCTTGTTGCACAGGATTCTATATTCCCCTTCCTAGGTCCTGGAGACCATGAGATGAGCTATATTCCTTCAGTTAGTCTCAGGAGCGTGGATTTTTCTCATAATGTAAGCATCTTGCTACACTGAAGGTGATTGTACCTTAAATCTTCTATGTGATGCTCACTCCCCGTGCCCACCAAAGTGTAGTCTGCTTCAGAAGAACAAACTTGCAGTGCTGGATTTATGGAGAAACTGCTTGTTGATTTCCAGTATGGTGATCTCCTAAAGAACGTCCAAGTGTAGATCCTCTCACACACCAGTGTCATCTTTACTACCCACTCTACGTTCTACATTTCACGTCTATACTTTCTATACTTCTACACTTTTTCTCTTCACTTCATCTTCTCTACCTCCTTATCCTCTATATAAGAAGCACCCTTACTGTAATCATATGTTAGAATCTTACATCTTTAGGAAATTTTAGATCATCTAATCCTATTCTGTCACCTAAGGAGGATCAAGGGGGATGAAAAACACTTGATTTGCCCAAGCTGCATTTGTTTTAGTAAAGCCTTCACTAGATACAAAGTAGTTTTGACCACCAAGTCACCATTTGCTCTACGGCATGTGGTTCTTCATGAAGCACTGTTCCTTCTCAAGGACTGGTGTGTCCCTTCCCAGCTTAATAGTCAAGGGTCACTCCTGTTGTCCTAGAGATGATATGCCCCTCTTGACCTTCATGTTGCTCTCCAATTAGCTCCTACACTGTAATGCTGCAAGAAACTCTAGATGTCCTACTTCAGACGAATATGAAAAAATAAAACGTATGTTAAACAAAATTGCAGAAATTCAGGATTACATTGTTAAATTTGCTTTATACATTTAGGAGACCACAACTTCGAACGTTAGAATGCTGGATTAGGAATCAAGAATCTAGTTTTGGGCTTGCTTCTAAGTACCTTTGCAAGTTTGGGTAAATTTCTTTTTTTTTTTTTTTTTTTTTTTTGGGTAAATTTCTTAATCCCTCTGTCTCTCATTTGCCTTATCGGGAACTTAAGAGGATTGTACTAGATGATTCTTAAGGTCCCTTCCAGCTAGAAAATTCTGTGATTCTTTATCATACAAAGTAAAGTGGAAAACTGAGATAACCACATAGCTGCATCAAAGGGTAAACAAGACTCAGTACTTTGCTTTACTTGTCTGCATATTTCAGAGGAAAATTATTTTTTAATCCTAAATCACCAGTAAAATTGCTTCTGCTTTAACTTTACTCTGTGTGCCAGTGCAGCCAGAACTCCATGCTTCACTCATATATACTAAGTCTAGTGGACCATGTGAAACAGAATGCTAGAATGAGCTACGTGGAATTGGCATACACTGTACTTACATTAAAATGGACCCACATTCCCTGTGGCAGAATCAGAGAGTAATGCACACAAATATAAGTAAGTGGAAAACTTCAAGGCTTGTTTATGTAACTACATGCTAGTATATATAGGAAGATGTTGCAATTAGGAAAACCTTGCTTGTCAAAACTGGTCACTTAAAATTTGTTCACACTTCCTTTCCCTGTGATTTTTTTTTTTTTTAGCAATGATTTTTAATCACCTCCTTCACCAAAAATAAGTTGAAGTGTCTCTTCAGTTCATTTGCACTTTTACTTTCCCAGCTTTTCCTGACAGCTTTTTCTTGTATGTAGCATTAAATAGTTCTGCTCTGCTTCCCCTGTACTAATCCTGGGGCTGAGTTTTGCCTCTGTATGCACATATACCAGCACATCGGCAGCACAGTCAGCTTTTCTAGTTGAGTCCTTTAAAGGAGATTTGTATACAACTAAACAATAACGTGTCCACCATTTTCTGTATTTCAAAAATTTTCTTGAGAATACCCCATTTTTAAAACCTCCGCTAGTAAACCTCTCATTTCCCAGTGCGACTAAAATGGAAATAGGTTCCCACTTAAAGGTTTCCCTTTACTGCATCCCCCATCCTCAAGCCTAGTCTCTTTCATTTTCTGTTCAGTCCAGCAGTGGACACTATATTCAAACTGGACATCAAGTAAATGCCTAACAAAGGTGCAGTTTCACTCTCTCGTCTCCTCTCCTTCCCCTTTGATGAGATAACCTAGTAAATCTGGGTTGCTTTTTCTAATGCAGTTGTGCCCTATGCTGATGGTTTGGCAGATTTTCCCACAATATCCTCCAAATCCTTTTCTGGGTGTTATGTTCTGCGTAATTAGCTCCTTGATCCCGTACTTATTAGTTTGTATCTTTATACCTGAACAGCGTTCGGCATCCTCTGCCTTAATCACCCTCAATTCAAATCCATCTCAATCTAATAATATTGCTCCTTATTATTCACTGAGACTTCAACGTTAGTATCACCAGCAAATTCGATGATCTTTTCTCCTCTGCACATGTCCCCAGATGTGTAGGCCTGATTCCCAGAGCTCTGGAAAGCATGCTATTTCTAACCCCCTTCGAAGCCAAGTTTGCCATCTATGACCGCCTTTTGTCTACTACTCTTAAATTAGTTTTCTGCTACAATATGCTATTTTACCTCCTGTTCCCTGGGTCTGCTTTAGATATAAATCTTCGATGTCAAACCTTGTCAAATGCTTTTCTGCAAACAATTTTTTTCTTATCTATTGAGGCAGTGCTGTCCCAGAGCTCTGGACAATGAGAGAAATATGGCCACCCGTGCATGAGTCCACCCTGACTCTCTCAAAGCAATCTGGCTAAGATTCTCTATTTACATTCAGAGAAATTCAAGCAATCTATTAAAGTAGATGAACAGATAAAGCAAGCAATAAGAATTTCTTGTTTTATTTTCCTACATATTTCAGGACAGAGCACCAGAGCCCAGATTTTCCATGCCTTTTCTGGAAAGCACTGTGTGTTGGTAACAGGGGCTGTCACATAGGGCTCGGGTTTGGGGCAGAGTGCAGGTATGTGCACTGGATTTCACACACATTCTGGGTGTGGCCTGGCAAGGCAGCCCAGGCAGGCTAAAGCTACAATGACATTGGCAATCACTAAGGAGAATTTGTCAAACATTTACTACATGCCAGGCCCTGTTCTAAGCGCTTTACATTCTTTTAACCTAAGTTCGTTATTTTGACATAGATATGAACTGTCAGAAAAGTTGTTGAAATGGTACAGAGAATCCCTGTGTACCTCTGACCCAGCTTTTCCTTAGTGTTAGCATCTTACATAATCATAGGATGATCAACAAGACTTAGGAATTAACATGGTGTAGTACTACTAACGAAACTACAGACTAGTAAAATTTTTACAAGTTTTTCCTCCATCATCCTTTTTTCTGCACTAAATTGTTGTGTCTCTTTAATCTTCTTCAATCTGTGACAATTTCTTGTCTCTCCTTGTCTGGTCTGTGACATCTTTTCTTGTCTGTCATGAATTGACACTTTTGAAGGGTACCGGTCAGGTATTTTGCAGAATGCCCTCCAGGTGGATTTATTTTCCTGAAATTTTCTCATGATTACTTTAAGATTACTTATTTTGGGCAATTTTACCACAGAAATGTGACCTTCTCGGTGAATCATATCAGGGTACAATGTTCACCTTGACTATTTGATAAGATGGTGTCTATCAGATATCTCCACGGTAATGTTAATTCTTTTTGTAATTAATAAATATTTGGTGGGAGATACTTTGAGACTACATGAACACCATATTTCTCCTCAAACTTCTGCCCAGGAATTTTAGCATCCATTGGTGTAGCTTAACGGTGACAATTATTACTCTACTGGCTGTCCATTGGTGATTTTCAACTTCCCTCATTTCTTCCACATTTATTAATTGGAATTCTTCTGTAAGAAAGAGCTTTCCTTTTCCCCCTATTTATTTGTTTATTTCATTATATAGCTATATCAGTATGAACCCATGGATATTTATTTCATTTTAAGGATGATGTGTAAGAGGGCCTTCAAAAATTTACCAGTATAAAAATATATTGCTAACTATGTGTGAAAACATTGGTAATGTCTACATAGAGAACATAAGTCTAGGGGAAAAATATGGTTAGGCAGGTACTCAGCATGAATAGACTTGTCTGATGGATAAAATTGTTTACCTGGAATGGCCCAATGACCACCAGATTTGCCTCATTGGATTTAAAATAAAAGAGCATCACCACTCCGGCATCTTACCTCATGAAATATAGGTTTGGAGAGAGGTAAACAGAGGTGCATAGATTCAGTATCAGAAATGATTGAGCAGTTGGTAAGTCTAATAATTCAAGAACAGAGCAGGTAGCAGGGTGTGATAATGGAAAGAAACACAAAATTGCCTACAAGCTGTCTATGGAGGCAGTCCACTCAGGGAAGTGAAATGTACTGGCATACAGCAGAGGAAATTGAAACTGATAGGAGGGATGATGAAATAACCCTGCCAAATGTGCCCTGCTCACCTAAGGCTGTTATTAATAAGTTGCTGACACAGTCCCAGAACTTATTCATGATGCACCAGGCCTTGGTAATCAAGAAAACTGAATCCCAGGAGTATAGGACTGAGGGTACTGATATAATCCCTGCCCCTGTCATACCTAGCTCAGAACTGGCATGGGCCTGGGCCTGTGGGCATATCTGCCAACACACCGAGTTTCAGGGAGTAGAAGACAAAGGCAGAAGAAATGAAATAGATGGCAATGACGCCTCTATCAAGCAGATAATCAAAGTTTTATAGCAATACTTTTGTTGAAAGTATCTATTCATCCGTTGTTCTATATATCCCTTTATTTCCTCAGTAAATACTTATGGAGTGCATACTATATTCCAAGCATTGTGCTAAGCTCTGAGAGCTCAAAGGTAAACAAGAAATGATCCCTGCTCTCAAGAGGTATTTATAATCTTCAGCTTCCCTCTAAGTCCCTGTTTGAGAATTGCTTCCTCCAATTTACTTATTCACCAATTAAACTGCGTGTGTGTTGTGCGTGTGTGCGTGCGTGCACACGTGTATGATAAAGATCTACAATGACCCCTGCAGACGCTACCTTATGGTGATATACAGGTAAAAGTCTCTGCACTTGCTCTAAAGGAGCTCATAAGTGGACCTGATAAATAAACACAATTGTGATATGACATGATAAGTGGTACACTGGAAATGTACACAAGATCTGTAAGAACAAATGGAAGAGGCACCTGACTTAGAGCAGAAGCATTGAAGTTTTCTTAACGGCAAAGACACTGGCCTGAGTCATGAAGGAAAAGTTGAAGGTTTTCAAGATAAGTAGGTGTAGAAAGGATGGAAATTCTGGATGCAAGAGGCACCCAAGCTCATTCATTATAGAAGCGCAAGTCACAGAGGGAGGCTGGTTACAGAGTTCCAGGAGGGAAGAGGTAAAATATGAGAGTACAGAAGCAGGCGGCAACCAGATAATGAAACACCTTGGAAAATATTCTAAGAGTTTAAATTCTATTTTGAAGGCCACAAGAAGCTATTTAAGCAAAAAAGGTGACTCAATCAGGTTTAGATTTTTGAACAATCATTTTGGAGGCAGTGTAAAAAATAGATTTGAGCGATGTAAGACAATAGACAAGGTGGCAATAAAGGATTGCATTAAAGTAAATCAGGTGAGGCTTCTGGGTATGTACCCAAAGGAAATGAAAACAGGATTATCATAGAGATACCTGCACTCCCATGTTCATTGCCTCATTATTCACAATGGCCAAGATGTGGGAACAACCTACGTGTCTATCAACGGATATCAACGGATGAAGGGATAAAGAAGATGTGATATATAGACAATGGAATATTAGTCAGTCATGAGAAAGAAGGAAATCTTACCATTAACAACAATATGGATGGACCTTGAGGGCATTAAAGTAAGTGAAATAAGCCAGGCAGAGAAAGACAAATACCACATGGTATCACTTATATGTGGAATCTAAATAAAAAGTCAAACTCATAGGAACAGAGTAAAAAAGTGGTTACCAGCTGGGGTGGTGGAAATAGGGAGAGGTTGGAAAAGGGTACAAACTTCCACCTAAAGATGAATAAGGTCTCAGGAGCTAATGTATAATACGATGACTATAGTTGATAACACTGTATTGTGTAATTGAAATTTGCTAAGAAAGTAGAACTTAAATGTTCTCACCGAAAAATTTAAAAAGTTAAATATGTGAGGTGATGGATGTGTTAATTAGCTACATGGGAGGCATCCTTTCACCATGTGTACATTTAGCAAATTATCATGATTAACACTTTAAATATCTTACAATTTTGTCAATTATACCTCAAAGCTGAGAAATAAATAAGTAAATAAATTACATATAGTAGTCATGTACTGATAGGAAACATGAATAGCAAATAAATCATATTTTTAAATAAAAAATAAATCAGGCAAACAATGACTAAACAAAAACATAAAGGAAGAGAGTGGGTATCCATGATCTTAGAAAAAATGGTGTGGATCCCATAATTATTAGGAAGTCAAGATATGATAATTGATTGAATGTGCAGTTAGGGATAGTTTATGACTCTAGAAACAGGTGCTGTTCTCAGAGAGAAGGAACACCACCGGTGTAGCAGATTTACGCAAGAAATCAATTTGCACATGTCAAATTAGAGGTGTCTGTAAAAAAAAAAAAGAAAGAAAGAAAGAATGAAAAGAAAAAGAAAAAGGAGTTCTGGAAATACCCAGATAGAAGTCATGATTCTAGGACTCGGGAGAAATCTGAGCCTGATGTGATTTTGGCTCTTCAATAAGTAGTCATTTGTCATTTACTCTATGTTAGACTAAGGGCTGGAAATGCTGCTGAATGAGACTGACCTAATCCCTGCCCTCAAGAAACTTACAGTCATGAAATGTAGCTGATAGCAGAGCCAGAAAAGTGGGTAAGACCACTGAGGGGTAGAGCAGGGGTTTTTCTCAACGCTTTGTCACCCTTTACACAAGTTTTTCTCGGACGTGCATGTACATCTGAATCACCTGGGGACTCTGTAAAGATGAAGCTTCTGATTCCATAATAAGTCTGGGATGGAGCTTGAGGGTCTGCATTTCTGACAAACTGTCACGTGACATGAGGAGGCTGCTGGTCTGTGAATAGTACGTCTTTGCCCTCGGGCCAGAATAGCTAAGAGCCATCATCAGAGTGAAACATGTCGGAGAAGTCAAGTAAGGGAGGATCTGACCCCTGAGAAAGAAGGACAGAACAGGTGGTAACAGAATGGAAATCAGTTCTTCACTGAAGATGACCAGTGAGGACTGGTCACCCTCATCCAGCAGCTATTACTAAACTTCTATGCACCTGCTCCAGTCCAAGTACACTGGATACAGGCTCCTATAATGAATTGGGATGAATTCCAACAATACGCTCACTTGTCTGACTTGTTATAAATGTAATACGGGAAGCCTAGGAGACGCGTCTGTAAGCCTGCTCTCCATGGTGGAAAGCACTGGAAATAGAGTCAGAGCTTCCTTAGGGACTCAGGCCTGCAGCCGAGCCATGTTCCTTGCATGGTGTTCATTCCCCTTCTCAGGGGGCCCTGTTCCCTATTCTGGGCTTCCTTCCTCACAGGGCGCTGCAGAGACCACCTTGCCTGGAGGGCACTAAGGTGCCTCGTGCAGGGCCTGGGAGAGGGCATTTGGTACTTCTCTTTATTTTGTTCATTCTTTCCTTTCTTGGGGGAAAAGGCTTTTCTCCATGTGAGAAGATGATTCCCTGACGCTCTGGGCCTATGGAAGCTGTGTGCTCACTGCCCCTGAAGCAGGGAGCGACTCACCAGCAGTGCTGGCATCACTGTGAACTTGTCGGAAATAGGATTTCGGGACCCTTACCCTGACCCTTGAATCAGAATTTCCGGAGATGGGGCTTAGGAAAATGTATTATAGCAGGTTCTTCGTGTACATCCAAGGCCAGGAACCCCAGCTCTACAGGATCCCAGCCCAGCTGGCTTACCTGACTCCAGGATTTGTGGGTTATGGGAGCCCGAGGAGTACCACCTTTTTCTCAGCCAGGAAAAGGTCTGAGACCCAAAACAGGCCTGTGAAATAGACCTCACGGCATTCTTCCCAGCCCTCATGTCCTGTGACAGAGGGCAAAGGAGACCGGAACTTCCCAAATTCCATCACCAAGGTAAATGTTATTAAACGAAACTACTTTCAGGGGATCTGACAATCACAGTTTACTCACTCATAGGTAACAAAGGTTCATCTTCATATATGTGAGATTTAATCGGAGGTCTCAGAGAGACAAAGTAACTGCTAAGTGGCTGACCTGGGGTCCGAACCGACGCTCTGACTCCAATTCCTTTTCCTGTTACTTAGAAAAGATTCTGGACAATAGCTTCCAAAGTTGAATTCTTCCTCTTTTTTTTTTTTTTCTAAAAACATCTCATAAAATCAGTACATTTTGTGAACCAGACTACATTTGGTGGGTTTGGGGGGTTTTGGGGGGTTTTTTTGTTTGTTTTGTTTTTTTGTTTATTTTTGAGAGCCTGCACAATGGGGGCTGTCTTTAGAAACATCTCTTAGTTTTATAGAAATTACGCTGCACACATTGCCTTTTTCCTCCCAATTAGGAAAAGACCTGCCCATGGCTCAGTACCAAAAAACAGCAATATATGTCAGAAAAATGAAATGCTATTGTTCTCCCTTTGCCGTTGCAGTATTGCATAATAAGCACAGACACAATGGAGAATTCTGCAGAAATTCCTTGGGAATTCCAGCACAGAAATAGGCCAAAATCATTAGACAGTATTACAACTATTATCCTGAACTACCTTTAAAATATTTTTTGCTCCCCGTGGCTGTGATGACCCAAAATCTGTTTTAACCAAGCCACCAAAACTTCTAATGCATAATAGGCAAAGTACACATGGAAAGAAGCTGTAAGACTTTTGTATCAATAATTTTCTCTCTTTTTCTCTCTCTTTCCCTCTCTCTCTCACACTCAAACACACACACAGAGACATTACTAAAAGGAAAAATTACCGATTACTTTCTCCTCACAAGTCTAAATTCAATTCCAAGCAGTCTTGAGCAAATGGAAGGGGGTGGAAAAACCTTCCTCAGAGATCTGTGAAAGCTTGCAAAATTCCTGAGGCGATTGCTTTTAGGGCCAATGCATTCTCAATTCTGCAAGCCTATGGCAGCAGAGAACACCCGTGTTGGTTTGGATATCTGGCAACACTTGTTTTTTATTGAAGTAGAATATTGATATCTTTCAAGACTTTCTATCACAGATACTGAATGCATGAAATCATATTTTACACTGTTATCAGGTTTCTAGAAGAAGTGACAATCTTTACATAACAAAATAACTATAATGCTTCACACTGCAAATTATCACTGTGTTTTATTAACCAATTTATATACAACCTTGACAATTAAAACAGCTAACATTTATATGTCTTTACTTTTTAAAATATTTGTATGTATAATATATATATTTATACATATTTCACTTTGAACCTCACAGTTCAGTTATTTTAGATAGTCATATTATCATATTATCATGTGGTCATGTTATCAGCACTTTGTATATGAGTAAACTAAAGCAAAAAAGCATCAGGTGAATTTTCTGAGTTTGGAAAAGAAGCTAATTCCACAACCAGGATTATAACCCAAATTGCCTGGCTCCCATTTTCAACATCATTATCCAAACAAATTGGCAAATTAAATGAAGAATTTTGGTATATATACTGCTGTACATACCACCCAGAATTATTGCTGCTTGTAACTTTGATAGTTCCAGATAATCCTTAATTCTTGAAGTCAATTACATCCTGTATTGGTAGTCCAAAAATCAAATTCAAAAATTCAGACAAATACAATACACATATGAAGAAAAAGAGGAAGAAGAAGAAGATGGAGGGGGAGGAGGAGATGAGTCATCCTAAGGGTGTTTTGTCTGAATATTATACTCAAAAACTAGACTGTAAGAACTAAAATTGAGAAATCACCATCCCAAGTACGAAGCAGTCATTCAATTTAACTCAGATTACAAGTATGATCTGTCAACCACTGCTAGATACCCAAAGTGAAATAGTTCCAGGCTGCAAGGAGCTCATAACATTAAATTAACATTGGATACAAATAGAAGTATGGATATAAAATATACATATTTTCAACAAGCTATAATCAATATTATATGATGACAATTTGTTTTGTGGTAGTTATCAGTTCATATTGATAGTTACTAGATTATTGTTATGTACTCCTAATGCGTTGTTAGTTTTTTGAATGTTTCATTTGAAATAGACAAGTTATTAATGATATACTGCCAAATAGAAAATTTTGTAGATAAATCAAATAGATACATTTAATATGAAAGATTTAAATTATATAAAAAGTATATTTGAGCATTCTAATTCTTTCGGGAATGAAAAGATTAAATAACTAAAACCATAAGAAAAAAATAATAGGCTTTACATGGCATTCTCTCATGCCCAATACTCTGCAGTGTGTTTTATGGGAAATTACAGCTGCCAGAGTTAATTTAATTTAATGTAATTTAATTGTTGAATTTGTATTTTGTACACATCATTGGAGGCCCTAAAGCAATAATATATTTTTCTTTAAATAAATAATTTTCTCTCACAGTTTAAAGAAATGATTGGCTTAGAAGACATTATTATACTGTAGAGAATGACCAAAATATGCAAAGTACCATACAGAAAGATTTTTCTGACACCAATCCACCAATGAAAGTACTGAGAGAATCAAGGCATCTATTTCTCTCCTTTTACAAAAATGTAATTTAGTCTTAAATTCTCACCAAACACGACTGCCATGGTTACAGGGCTTAGAATAGCTACTCTATCTCCCTCACAACTAGCCTCCCTCACCCAGAATTCCCAATATGCAGTGCATGCTCTACCATCTTGCTTTGACTCTATGAATGTAAGTGTATTGACACTTCTGTAGACACGTGTCTCACGTCTAATGTATTCATTCTATAAATTGTCATTAATGTCAATAAAAGCACAATAGTTTCTAATTCAAACAGGTTCATGGATGTACTTAAGGATACTGAAATTTAATAAAAATAAAAATAAAAAATGAAAAAAATTACCCTATATCCAGCTTGAGTTATGAATGATTGGGTATTTGACTCTTCTGGATGTCATCTAATGTTAAGTCACATTATCTCTCCTCCTGCCTCCCCAGATGCCCTCATCCTAGTCTGAATCTCTATGGTTCCAGAGAAAAAAGGATACAAATGCCCTTGAAAATTCTCACGTTCCTTCCTTTTCGAAGGCAGAAGAATGTACCTAAAAGCAAATGAGATGAACTACAAGATATACATAAGTATTTTTTTTAAATATGTTCAACCTATGTATTTTCAAGTTCCTACCATATTTGGGGAATTATATATTATTTAGTCATCATTACACACTAGCATAGGCAACATTATTATCTACATTTTACTGATGGGGAAACCAAGGCAAGTGAGGTCAATGACTTGCCCAAAGTCACACAGCAAGTAAAGGCACAGTTAGAATTTGTTCCTTGGTTATGATCAACCCTGAGCTGGTTTTCAGTGAGATGTTTAACTGCCATACCTTGTTCTTGGTGCTGACATCTACACAGACATTCACTGAGTTATCCATGACCGCACTTGATTGTCATATACAAATCATGCTGAGTTTTGCTCTCATGTTTTCTCTCATGACAGTGAGATTGCTTTGATATCCAGGCTCTCACACTGAGCCAAATACTCTGCCCTTCTCAGGAGCAGAAGGGAAGTGTAGCTTCTCTCTTCTATTTCTATCACCGAAGAGACTCAGTGAAAGTTCCTCAGGCCTGCCTGACACAGAACCACACACCCATTTTTACCTCTTCCATGTCATTATCATTGTAGGAGAGAATTCCCAGAAGTTCTTGAAATAAATTTGATTGTTCAGGAGTAGAACAGACTTGGCCTATTTGACTCCTAGATAGTCACAGTTAGTGGGAGCTCTACTGACAATCTCCTCCTGAAGCTAATTAGTGGAGTGAGTCAGTGAGGTCCTTTCTCAAAGAACTTCATGGGCCACCATCACTCACAGTGCTGCAGGAGCTGGCATACGTCAACTTGTGAGGTCAATTGTTAGCATCCCTTCCCAACTCCACACTGAGTAATGGCACATTGGTACCTTGAAATTAGCCATGGTAAGAATATTTATAGCACAGACGTTAAAGAAAAACATTACAAATTACAACTTCCCCCCCCCCACCAAAAGCTGATTATTAAACATTTATCAGCATTACTTAAGCTTCTCTTTGAATTCTTGTTGCTTTCCCCAGCCCAGAAGGTTTATTTCTTCCTTCTTTTTTTCTGTGGGTAAGGGTGAACAAAACTAGATCCACATTCTTTCAAATCTTTTAGTTTTATACTTGCTCTAATCCTTCTTGAACTATTGGAGACCTTATATCTAGTTGTCAGAATGAGGGAGGGTAAAAGAAAGTAGGGAAAATTTGGTTTATAGTTCACAAAATATATTCACAGAAATAATGTGATGCAATTGCACATGGAACACTTCCCAACACTTTCCAGAGGGAAAAAATCAACATCGATTCGACACAATGTTTTCCAGGAAATAGAAGAGAAGGGAACACTTTCCAACTCATTTTATGAAGTTAGTTACAAAACCAAAGAATGTACAAAAAAAGAAAATCATAGGCCAATACGCCTCATTGAATACTGACATCAAAATCTTTAACAAAATATTAGCAAATATAAATCATCGATAGACAAAAAGAATCATACACCATGACCAAATGGGGTTATTCCAAGGATACAAGTCTGATTTAATATTTGAATATCAATCAATATAGTCTACCATTTTAACAGGCTAAAGAAGAAAAATAATATGATCAGAGAAATTGATGAAGAAAAAGCGATTCACAAAACACAATACCCATTCACGATAAAAACTCTTAAAAATAGGAATAAAGGGAAACTTCCTCAACTTGAAAAGGACATCTTTAAAAAAAAAAACAAAACTCTACAGCTAACATTACACTTAATGGTGAAATAGTCAATGTTTTCCACTAAGGTCAGAAACAAGGCAAGGATGTCTGCTCTTACCACTCTTTTCTAACATAGTGCTATAAGTTTCAGCCCGAACAATCAGGCAAGAAAAGGAAATAAAGATGTACAGATTTAAAAGGATGAAAGAAAACTGCCCCTATTTGCAGATGACATGATTGTCTGCGTAAAAAAATGCAAAGAAATCTTTAAAAACTCCTAGAACTGATAAGTAAGTTTAGCAAGTTCAAAGAACATGCCCTAAAACCCAAAATCCAATTTTATTTCTATATAGCAATGAATGTGTGGATACCAAAATTTAAAATATTTACAATCACTAAATAAATAAATAAAGGAAATACTTAGGTGTAAATGTAACAAAATATGCATAGGATTTGTATGCTGAAAACTATACAACACTGATGAAAGGAATTTTTTAAAGATCTAAATAAATGGAAAGGATGATGATGATCATGGAAGACTCAACATAGTAAATATGTCAGTACTACCTAAACTGATACTCAGGTATAACTCAATTCTTATTAAAATCCCAGAAAGATTTTGGTTGATGCAAAGTTTTCCTAAAATATATATGGAAAGGTCAAGTAACTAGAAGAGCAAAAAAATTTTTAAAGAAGAAAAAAGTGGAAACAATCAGTCTACTTGATTTCAAGACTTGTTATATAACTACAGTAATCAAAACTGTATGGTATTGGCAAAGGGATAGATAAATAAAACTCAGAAATAGACCCATGCAGATAGGTTCAACTGAGTTTAGAAAAAGGTGTAAAAGCAATTCATTGGTTGAAAAATAGCCTTTTCAACAAATTGTGCTGGAACAATTAGAGATCCATAGGCAAAAAAATAAAATATAAACCTTGACCCAAGTCTCATGTCTAATTTTTTAAAATGCAAAATGTAAGACTATAAAATTTTTTGAAAAAGAAACATAGGAGACAACTCTTCAGGATCTAGGACTAAGCATGGAGTTTGTAGCCTTGATGATGAAAGCATGATCCATAAATGGATATATTGACAAGTTGAAAACTTCACTCCATGAAAGACCTTGTTAAGAGGATAAAAAGACAAGCTACACAGTAGGAGAAAATATTTTCAAACAATATATCTGATAAAGGGCTAGTATCAAGAATATATAAAGAACTCTCAAAACTCAACAGTAAAAACAATCCAATGAGAAAATAAACAGAAGACTTGAAGAGACCTGTCACTGAAAACACATGAAAAGATGATCAACATCATTAGCCAGTAGGGAAATGCAAATTAAAACAATAATGGGATATCACTATATACCTATCAGAAGGGCCAAAATAAAAAAAATAGTGAAAACACCAGAAGCTGGTGAGGATGCAGAGAAACTGGATCACCCGTACATTGCTAGTGGGAAGGTATTATACGCCCCTTTTGGAAATATTTTGGCAGCTTCTTCAAAAACTCCGCATGCAACCACCATACAACCTAGCATTTATCCTAGAGAAAGGATGATTTAGTTTCACAAAAATACCTGTATATGAATGTTTATAGAAGCTTAATTCACAATAGGCAAAAACTGTAAACAACCCAGATGTCCTTCAGTGGGTAAGTAATTAAGGGAACAAACTTTTGATACATACACCTCCCGGGGGAGGTGGCATCAAACTGAAAATGACTGAATTAGGTGGAGGTCACTAAGACATAGGAACCGAAAATTTGAAAGTGAGGTTATTTTCTCCCTGCTTGCTGTTCATGAATCTAACCATTTCCGGGGTCAGAAGAAATTTTGAAAAAGACAGTGTGGACTTTGTTCAGCACCAGACCCAGGCTCTTGAATGTTTCCTTTTCCTCAAATCATCCATAACCTTTATCTATCCAAAACCAAAGCCAAACAAACAAATAATAAACATAGGGAGAGAACTTCGGAACTTTTCTAATTTTACCTAAGGGTCATACTATTAAAAGTGAAGGTTTCTTCTTATTAAAAAAGAAAAAAAAAAAACTATATTCTCTTCTTCATTAACCTTGAGTGGAAAAAAAAAACCTATATTCTCTCTCTCATTAACCTTGAGTGATGGATCCAGATATTTTCTATACTGACACCCTGATGCACATGGAATCCACTAGGATTTTGAGGGGAGGCATAACCAGCCTGATTCTATTGCCCTCACTGAAAACAGTAGAACCTGTGCTCTGATGTCAGCCCATACCAACAAGGGTTCCCACTGGAGAGATCTAAACGAATAATGTCATTAGCTTCTGGAAGTTTCTGTGACGACCTGTGTTTCTTCAAGGAGAATTGCTGCCCACACTACACATCCCGGCTGCACTGCAGCCAGCTCCTGGGGAAGAAGCGGAGCACAGCCCTCTGAGCGAACGGTGGCTGATCTCAGAGGAAGAAGTGGTTTCCTCCACTCAGCCGGCTCCAGCTCCTCACCTCTGTGGCCACCTTCCCTTCCCCAGCTTGTTCTGAACCCGCTCTCTGGGCATGTTCTATTTCCTAGCATAACAGCAAACTTATCACTGAATTTACTCTTTGGTAAGAAGCAACTGTAAAACCAACTCATGTGGTTCAGACAAAGCCTGGGGGAAATGGTGGTGCTTCTTTAAACAGCACGTCTCTGGGCAGAGGAGGACAAAGGACGGAAAATGAACAGACACGCCACCTGGCAGTGTCCTGACTTGTTTCTGTTTCTGCTGAAATCATAGGCACTTTTTGAAATAAGTTCACTGATCGTCCTGGCCTTTCTTCCATCCCCTCCCTCTAGGCTTTTCCTATTGTCTTTAATTGCATAGAATTCCACTTTCTAATTTTTTTGTGTACATTTTATAAAAATCTCAAATAAGATGGTTTGAGTTTTTTTTTTTACTTTAAAATGTCTTCCCTTTTTAAGCTGAAGACTCTTTGTCTCGAAAGATCATAAAATATTCAACGTTTTCCCTAATCTAAAAAGGGAATGAGATGACGCAGTATTTCAATGATCTGGTCAACCCCAGCCATCTTCACAAGAGGACAAGATGCTAGGAGAGCAACACGCAGAAATCATTTAAGAAGAACGGTTGCTTTTCAAAAATGTCAGCTAAGCCACAAATTCTATGTTCATTAAAATTAACATAGGGTGCTCTTTCAGAAAAAAGAAATCAGAATACTCACAGTCTCCCTGGTTGTTCTACATCTGTGTTTAGAGCCAGCCAAACTTTTAGCCACAGTTCTGACACCCCTCTCTTACTGGTCCCTTGGCACCTGCATTTCGCATTCCCATTTTATTCCAGCTCTCTCTTCACACCCAAGAGGTGACTCATTTTGGTGGGAAGCAAACAAGGAGATGCCCAAGGTTTGAAAATGTTCAAATCAGAGTGTTAAGTGAATGCAGAAGATTATACTTAAAATACCTGTCACAACTCAGGTGGCATCTATTTCAAGAGCACAAATAATCCAGTATTTTGTCATCTTGTCATTCACGGCTCTTTGAGAGAAAACAGAAAGCAGAACAAGCTACTAGTGAAACCAAGTAAACAAATTTTGGTTCAGGCAAGGGGGACAGACCAGGCTATTTTAAAACCTTAAAATATAATCACCTTACTTGCTTGTGTGAAGTGCACATATTTTGACAAAGTTTTAAAGTCTGCATTTTTCTGAATTAACATGCTTGTCCAAATATCGGCTGATTTCAAGTGATAATGATAGCAGTGAGAATGAAGATGGCATAACTGCTCTGCTATATATAAGCTATATGCAAAAAATTACACATTTACACACACATACATAATATATATATAAACTTTATAAGTGATCAGACAGGACTTCTTAATTTGTATCATTAAAACAGCCATATGCTTTATGCTGGAGACCATTTCATGCCTTTGGAGAATTTAAAATAGATAAAAAACCATAAATAGTACATTTTGCCTCTTTTGTATTTCATTTTCTATTTGTACAAACACAAAATAGAAATGTATATCTTAAAGGTTGCCATGCAAGTTGCTGGGATGTCTGATTCTCTATAATTTTATCACCCCCATACTCATATCAATATTTAGAAATTTGCTCTAGAGAGAGATTGATTTACCATATGTGGTGATAACAACGATTACAAACTCCCAATATTTCACAAACCATGATATAAATTGACTTTACTTCACACTCCTGGATGCCATTAGGCTCCTCCCCTACCAGGGAAATGGTTTCCATGGTAACTGAAAGGGGAAAAGCACAGGGAAGGAAAAAAAAAAGAGGTACGAAAAGCTTAATGAAATGAGGTATCTGTGGAATAAACAAAATATGGGCAAGTGTTGGATGTCAGAACACTCTTAGGACTTCTAGATCCAAATACTTCCAGAGATGCTAAGGCCATATCATCTGACAGATCAGATGAGAAGGAAAAGACTGTGCCTAGGATTGGACTTGTTAAAATGGCCAACCACCAGCAGGGCTGCCTGCTAGTTCCCAGTGTAGATGTCTCCCGGTAAATGAAGCCTGCTGAATCTTTCCATCACCACCAACTCTGCAGAACCCACATGGGCATGGCTGCACCACTTCAGAGCGCAGCCAAGAGTGAGATGGAAGCAGAGCTGTTCCCAGGAGCCCTGAATCACCCTTCCCAAAGCAGCTGCAGACCTGTCTCGGCCACACAGAGAATTTAGTGGGTGTCAGGCACTAAAATACATCCTGACCAGTTCAGGCGCTCCAGAAGTTCTCTAGAATGAAACGTTAGGTAGCCCCTGCTTTTATCTTTTTCTCTACGTTGCTGCAGTAAAATATGCAGCAAATGTAATTTAATTTTATTAGATTCTGCATATATGTGGCTTTTAGAATGAACTCAGGGGAACACACATTACTTCTAAACATATACTTTTTAATTAATTTTTCTTTGTAATTTGAAGTAGGTAACTAATGCATTCATGAAACGATATGTACTCCCTCTGGGGGGCAACTTTAATACCTGCAATTCCCTAGCTTGTTAATCAAAGACTTTTTAGCCTTGTAGATAATTTATATCTGCTTAATGTTCAGAAGGTTGAAATTGCAGCTATATAAAAAAAAGTCCTTACCTCTTACAAAATCAGAAAGATAAAAACCTCATGGAAATTCTACAGGAATGGGAAATGGAGGAAATAGTCCTTCAGAGCTGCTTTCCTTGAAAATATTTTGTAGCTTTATGGGGGGAAAAAATAGCTTTCTCCCCCCAGAAGACACAATGACATTGCTTGGCTGAAAATGCAGCAACAGTCAGGAATCTCCATCTCGGAACCTGCCTATTTCCAGTAGTTTTGTATTTTGAATGAACGCCTTTTTTGCTCCTTATGAAAATAATTTTGGCAAAAGAAAAAAAATAATAATAACATGGAAGAATTTGATTTTGTGAGGGTTCAATTCAGGTTTAAGTTCAGGTTTGCTAGTCTAAGACTCCATTTGTTTTTTTCCTGTTATGTTTATGTGTCACCCCGTCATTAAGCTCAGCTTTCTCCCGCACATAGTCAGACAAGAAGAACGGTTTCAACTGCACCCAGGGCAATGGCTTTACACACAGAACTGTGGTGGGAGGCGCCCTAACTCAGAGAAGGGGAGGGGATGGGAGCACTCGTTCTCCATCTGTGTTCCTTGTCCAGAGTGAGGCACTGCCCCTTCACACGTGTGCATGCTTGTGTGAGCATCCGCACATGTACAGACACCTTCACTTGGACGTGGACACACACACACACATGCACACACATTTTTCCTTGTAGATACACAGCTACATTTTAACTGAAAGTGGCAGTTCTACCATGGGGCCTAGGAGAGAATGGTGGACTCTTAGAGATGGAAAGAAGGTTTGAGAACGCCCCATCTAATCACTCGTTCATATAGAGTGGGGGAGTCAGATGTGGCCTTATTTTCACAGCCTGGTTGTGCTGCTGGCTTACACTGAACTGAGAGTTGCCTTAACACTCCTAGATCTTTCTACTGCCTGAAGTCTGTCCTGCCCATTCTGCACTTTGGCAGCTGACTTTCTGCCAGCAGAATGGACTAAAATGATGGCAGATCATTACGTTGATCGCTGTTAAAATTTATCTCACAGGCTAAGTCTTCCTTTTAGCCTGTTCATATCATTTTCAACCCTCATTCTATTATTTTAGTATTAGCTGTTACTCGTGGATTTTGAGTCAGTCACAAAGTTGCACAGGATGTGACTCATGACTCAATCTAAGTCCTCATTCCAACTTGATGCAGGTGCAGATGAAGAAAGGCTGTCTGGGCTGCTACTAGAGACTTCTCTTGGAGTAACAAGAATATACATTCTCTGAAAGTTAATCAGCTGTGAGTATACCTCACTGGGCTATCGGGCCACATTTCTAAACTTTACCCATTAAGGGAAACTAGGAAAGAGTTTTGTGAATGCTTCTGGAAATTAAGAAGACTTCTGTATCTCCTTGACCATTTTATGTGTATATCGAAAGAAAGGGGATGTGAGTAGTCTGATGTGACTGGGACCCCTTGTGTTGCTTCCAATTGTCTTTCCTTCCGTTTACTCCTTTACTGGGCATTTCTTCTTACTGCCGTCTTTCTATGATACAATAATATTCCTTCATAAGAATTGTTTTAATACTTTTATCTGAGTATTTTTCTCCTTCAATTTGGAAGCTTCCTGCTAACATTCTTCCTGATCATTATACTGCCAGGCCCTTATCAAAGAACCTAGGTTTCAGGGTCTCAACCTATAATCCAGAAAGCCAAATTGTATTACTTAACAACTTCCCTTCGGCCTGCTTTAAAGTCACAACATTCAATAGCAATGAACCGATAACATCACCTACATCTTCAAGTCCTTTAAAAAGTGTTTGTTTTTTGTTTTGTTTGTTTTTGTTTATATATCTGTAACACTTCTTTTTGTGAATCTGTAGAAATGGGAAGGGGCTAATGGATTTGATGACTCTGGATAAGTCCTCTGTCCTTGAGGATGTCATTTTCAGGAAGAAATCTCATGCTTCCAACACATCAGGATGTCAGTTGTTTGACTGCCTCTTCTTTCTGCCGTAGGAACTCTGCTCCAGTTGGGCAGCAGCTCGGATGGGCTGAAGTGACAAGAGTAGAAGAAAAAGCAGGTCGAGGTAAGAAAGCCAGAGAGTGATTCTGGGCCCTGACTCACTGACAGCTCGTCAGCCAGGTACCAAGGCCACAGGTGCCAAACAGAAGACCTCATGGCTCCGTCCCAGAGGACCACACATTGCTTCCCAGGCCCGTATTGCACTAACACATCTAATTTAGCACCCTTGCTTCTGTTCCGGTGTTCCCAATTTCCAACGTTAATACCCCATGCCTCATCTTGGCCTAATTCATCCCCTCATATTGATGCTTTCCTTAAATTGTCAAGTTTTCATGTCAACTTCACCCTAGAAATTATTTCTTAGATTTGTTACATAATATTTTGAGAGACCATTTTGATGCTATGGATATTTTGTTGCTGTGGGAGTGAGAGAGGAATGAAGTAAGGATCCGGGATGGAGCAATGATTGCTGGATAATTATTTGTTTCCATGAACGTCTTTTTAGAAGCAGAAAATACCCCTGGCACCAAAAGGCTATTGAATTGGTAATTTCAAAACCTTTCTCCTGGTTCTCTGTTCAGCTCGTGATCTCAGTTCTGTTGTTGGCTCCACCCTGCACCTCATCACACACCTCACACCCAAGCCTGGACCTGGGAACTTGGCCTTGCACCCTGACTATTACTTGCCAAGGCAAGGAGTTCAGGTAATTGTGGGAATCAACTGAGCTAGTTTTATACAATTCTGACCACTCCCTGTTTCTTTTTTCTGATTATACAGGAAGAAGAAAACCAAACCCTTCCAGATGGTGTTCATCATTCCTCCACCAGCATTTGTGCAAGAACAGAATCTGGGACACCTAGCACACAGTGGAAAGATTTGAGGGGCCATAAGAGTTCAAATATGGAGTCTGGTGATACAAAGACAGCAGTGGGTAGAGTTTGGAGCCCAATAAGTTTCCATAGATTTACACAGTTATTTTTGTAAAATAGGACCATAAGCTTTCAGATGGCTAAGGAAATATGTAGAACACTACCAGAAGGGAGTGATGGACCACTGCAGGGGAGAGACTGTTCCTGTGAAGGATTACTGTGAGTTTGGAAGGCAAAGGCAATAGGACAGTAAAAGGATATTTGAGTCAGTTCTTGAGGAACTCTAGAATTTTCTGGTGTCCTGGCCTTAAAGTTGGGGTTCTGTCAAACTGCATGGGGCAGCATAGTGACTGTCCTGTGAGAGTGTATATTTCTGTACTCTCATCCACTGCCCCAACGCCTCACAAACATGTATGCCCAGTTCTGGCCTCTCCCCTGAGCCACAAGGTGATAAATCCAACTCCCATAGGTATGTCAAAGCTATCTAAAATTTAACAGGCCCAAACTAGGATGCTCGATGTACCTTCTTTTCTAAGACTTCTCCCTACACCAGTAAATAGGGATTCCCTATAGTCCCTGTTTCAGTAAATAGCACCATCACCAACTTACATGCAAAGTCAAAAACATAGGAATCCTCCTGAATTCCTTCACCACTCACACCCAATTCAGCAGGAAGTCCTATTAGCACTGCCCCATAAATATATCCCAAATCAACCCACTTCTTCTTATGTCCACTGCCACCATCTTAGTCCAAACCATCATCAACCATTCCTTAAGTGGGCTATTTCAATAGCCTCCAAACAGGTCTCTCTGTAGCCCTCTAAGTCAATTTACATTTTTCCCTTGTTCAAAACCTTTTGATGCTTTCTATTCTAGTGAAACAAAATAATGTGCAAAGAATTTGCAGGGCCTATTCAGTCCCATATAATCTGAGTACAGCTAGCGTCCGTATCTTTATCTCCACTTACTCACCCTGCCTTCCCTGGTCCCTCCCTCCTATTGTCCACTCCCACCAAAACTTGCTGCACCTCCAGGGCCTTTTCATTGACCCTCCATGCTATCCAGAGCTTTCTCTTTTCAGATCTTGACATGATAAACTCTTTATTATTCAGGTCTCAGATCAAACGTCCTTCCTCAAAGGTCACTTCCAACCACCCTACTTACCATTTTTGAAAGTCACTCTCGATCTCATTGCTTTGTAGTATTTTTTTTAATTGTATTTGCCACCTAAAGTTGTCTTGCTTAATGATTTACCTACTTCTTTACTCATTTATTATCTGTTTCTCCTGCTAAAATATAAGTTCTATGAAAACAGAAATCTATTATGTCTATTTCACCACCACATGTCTTGTGCCTGAAGCATAACACTCCATAAATATCTGATAATGATGTAACACAAGGAAAGTTCTCCTTTTCTTTAATTTTTAAATTCTCCTTATTTAAACTAGTTTAGCTATGTTTCCTGAATATTAACAAAATGCATAAAATCTTAGCTCATAATGACAGTATAGAACTTTACTGATTCAAATAAAAATTATCTAGCTACTGAAACTAATGAACTAATGAGTATTGATTCATCACAGGAAAATGTTGCTAGTGAACATTTTATTTATTTCACTA
This sequence comes from Eubalaena glacialis, assembly GCF_028564815.1. Lineage (NCBI taxonomy): Eukaryota > Metazoa > Chordata > Mammalia > Artiodactyla > Balaenidae > Eubalaena > Eubalaena glacialis. Next base: position 10,514,483 of record NC_083732.1, on the reverse strand, counting down.
GAAACCATTAGTATTTTAATCTTTTATAAGAAATTATTATGTGAGGTTGCAACCTGATACAAAGTAAAGTGAGTGGCAAGAGAAATAGACTTTTCCCTTGGTAGCCTTCCTTATTACTTACTAATAGACATCCTTGAGAAACATTAAAAGTTACATAAAAAAATCAGTAAGAAACATTTCTAAATCATGATTTATAATCTGAGAGACATGAGTTAACTGGCAATGATCTCACAATCCATACTTGAACAGTAGTGTGCAGAAGATCAAATAAAAAACTATTCATAAATCTATACACATGTAGTTGAGAAAAACTCAGTTTGAACATGTATACCAAATTTGTACATAAACTTATCAGTCAGCAGAAGCTCATTCACGTAGAATAAGCAATAGATAAAAATCCAGAAATCCTGGATGCTAGCAAGGTGATCATCAACCAACTTGCCAGGGCTATCAAAAGCAATACAATTAAAGATATAATACTTTGTGCTTATTGAGCAAATGCTATATGCCAGGCACTCAGTTCTAAGCACTTTATAAGCAATGGTCCTGTGTCTCAAATCCTTTTTTCAATGACCCGAGCATTAACAAGCATTTTTGCAATGTATCTAATGAAGGACATTTTAACATATTAATTTCACCAACTTAAGAAAGCCAAAGATTAGGTAGTTGAGGGGAAAAATAACCCTTCAGGATCAGAAGTAGAGTCTGAGTGGTATGCGGAATATCGTTCAAATATCTCAACCTTATGCGAAAAGGCAAAGCTTGGACCAGGTTAGTAGCCAGTTCTCAGAAACTGGGAATTTGCAGGACAAATGGTAGGCAGAGATCCTGAGAAATGAGAAAGAGCCAGGCGTGGAGGAAGTCCTTCACACCCTTGCGAGGCCTGAGGTCTTTGCTTGGTCTGGGAGGCTCCACGTAGGCTGGCCTCTGTCGTGCCTCTGATTCACCTCCTACTCTTCTCACCCACCTTGGTTTCTTGCTGTGCCTCCGAGTTTCCAGGCAAGCTCCAGCTCAGAGCCTTTGGACTCTTCCAGTCTTTGCTGGAATGCTCTCCCCAGATAGCCTCAGGATTAACTCCCTTGAAAGAGGTCATCTTTCAAGTGCTCACTCATTCCTTCCTTCTCAGTGATGCCTACCCTAACCATCCAATTAATACTGAAAACTGTTTCCCTCTACCTTCAGCAATACTGATCCCCTAATCCTGCTTAACTTTAATTTTTCCACAGCATTTGTCACCTTCTTATATATTATGTAATTTACTGGTTTTATTCAGTGTGTTGGTTCGTTCTCCACTCTGGAATTTAGGGTCTAAGAGTGCATGGATTTTTGTCTGTTGTAATGTATTGTGAAAAAAATGGCTTCTACTTTCCATCCCTCCCTGTATTCATTTACTAGGGCTGCCATAACAAATGCCACATACTGGGCGGCTTAAACATTAGAAATTTAATTTCTCACAGTTCCGGAGTCGAAAAGTCCAAGATCGAGGTGTTGACAGGTTTGGTTTCTCTTGAGGCTTCTTTCCTTGGCTTGTAGATGGCTGCCTTCTTGCCATGTCCTTGCATATAGAGTCTTTTCTCTGTGCGCATGCAACCCTGGTGTCTCTTTGTATGTCCAGATTTCCTTTTCTTATAAGAACACCAGTCAGATTGGTCTAAGGCCTACCCTAAAGGCCTCGTTTTAACTTCATCACCTCTTTAAAGGCTCTACTCCAAATAGAGGTAGTGGTGTTAGGGCTTCAATGAATTTTGGGGTGACACAATTCAGTACATAACACCCTCTATAGCTATACATTTGTCACATAACCTTGCAGTGGTCTCCCACTCTGCCTCTAAGCTTGACCATCAGATTTACTTTGGCCAATGGGATGTTAGGAAATACGACAAAGGCTTGAAAAGCACATACATGATTGGACTTGTTCATCCTTGCTCTTCTTCCATGACCACCAGGACACACTAGACTAGCCGGTTGAATAACGAATGAGACACGTAGAACAGAACTATGCTGCCCCAGTTGTACCAGACAAGGCCATCTGAGATCAGTCACAGCCAACTGACCCCCAGCTGGATGAGAAAGCCTGCAGACACATGAGTACCCCAGGTGTGACTGGCCAAACCCATGCCACACCAGTTGAACCCTGCAACTCATGTTTATTGTTGCCTCGTGCTCTGATTTTGTGGTTGTTTACATGTTATTGTGGCAATGAAAAACTGATACAACTGTTTTGTCCATTGATGTATCCCAAGTGGCAAGAATAATACCTGGCACATTGCAAGTGATCCATAAATAGTTCTTGAATGAATAAATGGACAAAGTCTAGAGTTAAATGCACATAAACAAGTGCCTGTTTACAGGAGACCTCTTTCAAGATCCATAATACATCTCTCAATAGGATGACTTCCTCTGGCTTAATATCTTTGAGTTTTAAAGTGGTTTCCTGAGTAGCATCTAACATATGATTCATTACGGTCTAATAGGTTTACTACTCTTTGAGGAGTACACATTTCTTCAGGGAACATGGGCTGAAACAGAAGAATAAATATGTGAAGCCAATAAGGGAAATAAGAGGGGGAAATCTTTGAAGGTCTCCTTGCAGCATCTCAAATTTCATTAGGTACAGGTGACCATGAATCCACCCATAGGAGCTGTTGACTCTAGCCTAAGGCTTTAGGCTGAAGGAAATTGTTTAGAGGTGATGAGGGAGTATTAGAGAGAGAGACTAGTGAAAGTAGTGGGAGAGTGATTTTAGTAAAAGTAAATAAAAATATAGGAAAAACTGCTCTTTGGAGCCTATATGATGCTAAACATCACTTTTACATGCTATTCCCTCATTCTGAGCAAATCCCCACATCCTCACCCCACTTCATCTAGCTCAGCCTTACTCCTTCTTCAGTACAAACATCTCCTCCACTGAATGGGAGACAGGAGGAGGATGGGCAACCGGTCCATGCCCCTCCCACCCGACCCCCCAGAAGTCTTATGTAATCTCATACTACCTTATGCTTTCCTTGACACCATTTTCCATAATATGTGATTACACATTGTAGTGTATGTTTCTTGTGCAAGATTCTAACTCCATGAGATTAACGTGTCTATTTAGCTCAGTATTATATTCTTAGAATCCAGGACAATGATCCCAACGCAGGTTAGTATACAATAAATACTTGTTGAGAATTAGGGAAATGACCAAATATTATTCATTGTGTATTCTTCCCATCTAGTAATAGAGAGATACCACTGATACAGGTATCAGTGAGAGAGAGAAATCACAAATGAAATCAAATACTGCTGAAATAAAACATTTTTAAAAAGTCTGATCATTACCAAAGAATTTCTGAACTTCCTTACTTGAGGAAGGTTTTCAATAAATATTTGTTAAATTGAAAAATTACTTCAAAGAAAACAGTCTGAAAAATTATATTTCTGTAATGAACTCAAATTTCTCAATTAATATATTATTAAGGTTTTTGCAGTTTTTCTCTATTGAGTAAAATTCCAATAACAAGTGATTCACATTATTAACCAACTTTTGGCAGTTTTGTCATGCCTTTCATAGCATCAGCTTATGAGGCCAAATCTAGAATAAAAAAGTTTGGAAGCAGAGTGTTTCCACAGATGTGGAGATGATGTTTAGATTCGGATCTCTACTTGGGAATGAATAGAGACAAATTATGAAAATGCTGTTTCGTGATCTTCAGGAGGCTTTGTACCCAAGCTTGGAAGGTTTGATTCTGATGGAGAACTTTGTAGAGGAGAGAGCATTTGCAAAAGCCCAGTTACATGGGAGTAACTGAGACAAAGCCAATGTAGCTGGAGGGCATTGAGCCTGAGATAAGGCTCTAGTGGTCCCCAGGGCCAGATCATGCCTGGCTTGGAAGGCTGCATTAAAAGTGCTTGTCCTCATCCTAAGTGCAATGGAAAGCTGCTGAATATTTTCTGAGCTATAATCACTCTAATTATCATGTGGAAGATAAAATGGAAGGCAGAGTTAGGTGAGGCCACTGTGACCATCTAGTGATACTTGACAAGGCTTGTGGGAGAGACCCTGGCCACAGATATCTGCTATTTCTTCTTTCTCACAGGCATAAATAGAAATGTGTTTTGAAATTAGCCAAAGCTTATTTTAAGGGGAATAATGCATTAGACTTCTTGAGACTTTGGCTTGGGGCCCTAAGTATCTAGCAATGAGGTCTTATCAATGAACTGTAATCCCCATTAAAAGAGGTTGTGAACATAAGCAAAACTCTAGTGCCTACCCTTACACCTGGCAATAGCACCGTGAATGAATGACTACATGAATCAAGGGTTACAGAAAAGGGTTACAAACAAGGAGAGACTCCAAGAAACGTGGGCAGTAGCAGCGAAAGCCATTTTCCTTTCTAAACCCCTAGTTTCGTTACTTGCAAGAACCCGACAATTTTTTTTTTCATTTTTTAAAAGCATTTGTACGGATGCCCAATCTATATGCTGTGCCATCAATTAAAATAGACTGTACAAAATGCCCACTCTGCAAAGTGTGCCTGCCTCTGGTCCATGTTCTGTTTCAAAACTGGCACAACCAAAATAACTAACATGGCTGTTCAGTTCTGGGGTCAGCAATTTGTTCTGTCTCAATTCCTAAATCCTGAGGCAAACAGCTCTGAGATGCTAGAACGAAGAGAGCTAAAAGGAAATTGCCAGTTCTTTTATTGCCTTATTAAGCCTGGAGTATTCTATTTAATCATATCTTCCTCTAGGAGAAATCAACTATTTGAAGAAAAATGCATTCCTGGTGTCTGAATGCTGTCTTTCAATAAGGAGCAAAGATCAAAGAGGGTGTATTTTCTAATCTTTGAACATTAACAATGTCCCTTGTACTGCAAAATGGAATTACTTAGGGCTGTTATGGAGACCTCTGTAGTTTTGAGCATATAAATGGAATGTCTTAATACATCATATAAAATTAATTGTAACATATTTAATAACCCTCAAATAAATTGGAAAGAACAAGGTATTTGGCACTTGGATATTTATTTTAAACATTTCACCAAGTACGTGGAGCTCTGTAATGTGTCTGAAATATTTAATACAGATAAGATATCTTACACAAGCTCAGCATTTTTTTCCAATGTTTGTAATTTTTGGTATAAGAAAATTGGACAGTTTTTATCACCAGATAATATATGTTAACCAGTGTCTGGGAAAGGGGAAAAGATGGATGGCTGCTGGGTTATCACGTGGCCTGCCAAGAAAATAAAAGGAGACACACAGTAAGTGATTTTAATCTGTTGGTCAGTGCCCTATTCAGGGTGTCAATTTTTTTTTTATGCAAATGCAGAGGAAAAGGTTCATAACACAGAATGCTGAAGTTCTGTGATTTGCAAAGAGTAGGCACCTCATTGACTGGTGGATTTATTCTCTATTTGAAAGATAGCACTTGGATTAACCAAAGAGAACCTTCTTATTTTTGTAATTGCTTTATCATTCCAAGGGGATGCTGGTGCATGGCTCATTTTCCCTCTCTTTCCACTGCCCCTTATACTTCTGCCTCTTAATCACAGGACACTTTGCCCAAGAATGCATTTACAGAAAATTGAGATACACGCTCTGTATGGATGAAGGCAACTGTGTCATCTACATTTTCCACAATTCAGCCATGCCCTTTGTTCTTGGACATGATAGAAAATCTGTTTTCATTCTCAATTGGAAAGCCAGCATGAGTTAGACCAGATGGCTGTTGACCTTCAGGCGATAGAGAAGGGGAGAGATTCCCAACTGTTCTCATTACTCGGGGCACTAACCTCCTTTGGAGCCACAACCTCAAGAAGCTGATACCTAGAAAACATTTCTCCTTGAACATAGACATTTTACTTGCTGTGTGTTGAGACGTTGGAGGTTGCCTAACTGTCATGGCGTCAATGCCTTGTGCCATTGTTTATATACATTACTCTTTATCCATGGAAGTCAAGCTGCTGGTGTTGTAAATGTCTTGATAAGTAAGCAAAGACATCTGAGTTCAGATGTTTTAAAATTTTCCCTTATTTTTATATCCATCAGTGTGTAACACACTCAATGTGTGTGTGTGTTTGACTGAATGACTAAAACATAAATGTTAGTTGCCATACCTTACATTATCCATAAGGTATTTTCAGAAAATGCACATATACAGAAGTATAATGCATACACTGAAAGCGCTATTTCAATGTGTCTCCCAGTAGAGCCAGTGCTATAGGCTCTGTTATTATCCTCTTTAGCTAGATGAAGAATTCGATATTATGTAACTAGTAAGTGGGAGAACTGGCACTTGCTCAAGTCTGTCTCTCCAGCTCTGATGCTCAAATATGTAACTAGGATGTTCTACTGCTTCCCCTTTTGTTATCATGGGGAGACGGCTAACTAGGTTAAAATTATATCCCAAAAGTCATGGGATAGCTTCCCTGTAATTTTTCAGAATCCATGCCTGCTCATTCTTTGTTTATTTACATACTTACAAGAAATAAATGACTATATGTGAGATATAACATATCAGTATTCTTGCTACAAAACTGAAAGAGCAGATGAATGCTTGACAGAGTTTGGGATAAGAGTATTTTTCTCTTCTATTTCCATGAGGTTGCCTTTTAGATCTGATCCGAACTGACATCTCCCCCCAGGACATCTGAGTGTGCAGAGTTATCGGTTCTCTGTCTATTTCCTATTGTCTAGCCAAGAAAAAACTGGCATTTTGCTGGGCTGGGTCTCTAGCTCTCTGCACTGCATATATTAAATGAATAAAACTGAAAGGACTGGGTCATTGGAGCAAGTGTATCCATCTATTGAGCCACAGGTGAAGGGGTATCTAAAATGCGCCCTTAATTATGGAACGTATCTGAATCCAGTGTTATGTCACATATTAGTTAAAATCACAGATAGAGCAGCCCTTTTCACCCACATAGCTATTCAAATATCGCTTCTTGGCAAAACTGCATTCACATGCAAGATGGCGGTAAGTAGGGTTCTGTTTCTCTGTTGACCTTAAAACAATCCACTTTCTTCACATCTTAGTGCCATAGTTCTGTCCCCTGGCTCAGCAAAAATAACCATCCCTCGGGAGGTATAGCAGAGTGGGAGGAACCTCCATTAGGAAGGGAGGGAAAACCCCTGAGGCCCGGTCTTAGTGGGACTGAGGGGCTGAGGGAGTGGCCTATGGCTATTGCTTCCCATCACTCAAAACTGTTAACATGGCAGTTTTCGTACTGAGCACATTTGTGTTGGTCTTACAGGAAGGTGGGCCCCATGTCAGAATGAGTACACTTCACTCGCATCCTCGTCTTTATCCCCTCCATTGCAGAACTTCTGCATAAAGCTAAGAATGTTTCTTTTCACAGCGTGTCTCATTTCCCCTGGCCCACACTTATCCATTCTAAGTGTGTCTGTTATCAAGTACTTACCAGTTTAAAAGCAGCAATTTTTTTTTGATATTTTGTTACACATTCAAAAGGAAACCATTATACATCTTTAAGGCCTCAGTTTTTGAATCTAAAGGAAAATTGTAATTGGGCAGAAGGTTATTTACTAGGTATTTTTGAAAAGACCAAATAATAGCTTTTCAGCATATCCTACATTAAGCAGCATCAAAATGATGCATGAAGATAGTATCCAACAATGACTTGGTAACTATGTGTATACATGGTTATGGCATTTTAATGCATCTGCCCATATTCTAGACTCCATTCACAAAATTGTTCTGAGCTATTCAAGGATGTTTTTACTTGAATTTATATTTATTATTTGGCACAAACCTAGTCATTTTATAACCATCACTTTAAAACTAACACAATTGATTTGAAACCATGTTGAATTTGAAGGAAATTAAGGAATCAATAATCCGAGATACTAAAAAAAAAACAAACCAGTTTTTAAAAGTATCCCTCTTGTTGCATTGTTAAGAAAACTTACTTCACAATTCTCACATTCTCATTCCTAAAAATGTTTAAAGACAGAGCTTTTCCTCTCTGAATTAGTTGTTTACAAGGATAGCTTGCAGGCAAGAAAAAAGTCTTCTGCCCCCTCTCCTGGCTTTAATCCAATAAAAATAATAATAGATATCAAGGGTCAGCTTTTACATATCAGTTTTAGCTACTTGGAATGTTGAGAAGAATTTTGAAGCTCCATTCTGACACAGTGGAAAAAGTGTTATCAATTAGTGATGTCTGCCTTGGGAACACAATTGAGGAATTAGGTCCCATGTGCCATATATTTAACATCTGTGCTTTAAAGTTTTTCTTAAATGTAACCACTTTTATTGAGTTGAACTTTATGAAAAAAATAGTTGCACATAGTAAGAGTAAATGATTTGTGTTTATTGAATATTGCATTTTTAAATTGATATTTTTAAAAAATTTTTGGCTATATGGTTCAAAATATGACATGAAACAAATCTCATCAGCTTAATAATCATAACTTTTGTATTGTACTTTCCAGGTTGCAAAGCACTTTTCAAAGACGTGATTCCATATGTGCTCCAACAAACCTATGAAGTAGGTATTGTATATTCCCTGTTTATATATGCTTGGACTAAGACACAAGAGTTTCAATAACTTTTCCAAAATTACACCCAGGATGAAAATGCCTGCCTCAAAAAAGTAGTATATAGTGAGATTGTTGAGAATAGCCAAAGAATTCTGAGATGGCTATATTCACTCATGATGAGGGTTCTAAAATCAGTCTGAGAAGATGCTCTCTAGACCATCCAGGGCACAGCTGATACATGATTGCTCTACTGTATGGTCCAGCCAAATCAAACTGCTTATAATTCCACATTAAAAAAAAAAAAAAACCCAAAAAACAGTGATTTTCTACATCTGTCCCTTTGCTCTGGAATGTCCCCTGCCCATTTTTATCATCTGGTTAGCTCCTACCTTCCTTTCAAAACAACTCAGGCATTCTTTCATTTTCACTGTCTTACCTGTCCCTTCCCAGAATTGAAATGTGTCCCTCTTTATACATCAATGAACTCAACTAGGGAAATGTTCCACCAAAACCTCACACCAAGGAGCTTCCCCTTCTGAGGGTTCTATTGGGATAATAAAAGGAGTTTTTGTTTAGTTATTCTGTGATTGCCAGGACATTCATTAGATGATGTGGGATCACCATGCCTTAAAACACATAAAGACAAATGTAACACACTCTCTTCTCCCTTTCTTACAAATGTCTCCTTTCCTACCTCTGTGTGGTAGATGGAAGCTTGGAAGGACCTACATCCTGGGGGCCATTCGGGAAACCTCTCTCTCTTCCACTCCACAGAGTGGGATGGGTTCTTAGACACAAAGTCTCTTCTTTTTTCTTTTGTTTCTTCCCCTTCACTCCTTCTCTGCTTCCAGAGATTGGCTCCAGGATTCAGAATATGGGAATGAGATCTTTTTACTGAGTCCCCACTTAAATCTTTAGGCTCAAGAAACACCCGCCAATCCAATGTTAACAGAAACTCTTTGTTAAATTATTAGACACATACGAAGCCATGAAAAGTTACCTTCATACTTAGTCTGCTGCTGGTTATTATGGGGGTAATTCCTTTAGGAAGGATTATTAATATGAAGGATATAGGCATTCTGGATTCCCTGGCTATAATAGCACATAACAGCATTGAATCCCCACAATTGTAATACTCCTTACATAGATTATTGCATTTACAAAATAATCTGAATAAAGTAGACCTTACAGCTCAAGAACTACTGAATCCTTTTCCCTCAGTATTATTTTTTAGAATCTCAGTCATTCTTTTTTGATTCAATAATTTCTTACAGGCTACCCCTATCAGCACAGCTTAAGGTCATATAGAAGTCTTTGAATCCATTCACTGATATGTATACTCAGAATTCCCCTTGTATTTTTGAGGCAGGGAAATAATAATCACAAGTTTACTGGGAAGGTCACTGTGGACAACTACTTTTAGCTACTGTCATACATTTTGTTTTACTGCTATTATTATCATGATGTGTAGTAAAACAATGGTGCTCAAGTCAGAGCCAAAGGGCCAAGATACCAAGTCAGTCTCAACATTATTTCCTTTCCCTCTATTAAATTTCTTCAGAATTCATCTGTATTTTCAAAAAAGAAAAAGAGATATAAAGTAGACTAGATAGGATTCACCACCCTTTTACTCTGCTTGTTTGCAGATTATTTTTAAATGACTAGAAAAGCAAGGAAGAGTAAGCTTGTGAGGGATACATCAAGCTTGAGAACATTTAAGTGTCTGGGCTAATATACAGCAAATATGGTTCGCTATAGGTAAATGCAAAGTAATGATCTTTCGAGTAAAGAATATAAAATGGGAAATACCTGCTTAATGGAAAGGTGCTGCAGCATGCTGATTAGAAACACATTTGAGAAGTTGCTGCAAAATTGTATCCATTTAGCCTTTAGCCCAACACGGGATTGCAGAGAGATACCAAGTTAAATTACTGAAAAAATGTGTTGTAAACCAAAGGTAGAATCACTGTAATAAAAAGTAAGTGTATCACAGACCTTCAAGATGGCGGAGGAGCAAGACGTGGAGATCACCTTCCTCCCCACAAATACATCAGAAATACATCTACACATGGAACTGCTCCTACAGAACACCCACTGAACGCTGGCAGAAAACGTCAGACCTCCCAAAAGGCAAGAAACTCCCCCCGTACCTGGGTAGGGCAAAAGAAAAAAGAAATAACAGAGACAAAAGAATAGGGACTGACCTGCACCAGTGGGAGGGAGCCGTGAAGGAGGAAAGGTTTCCACACACTAGGAAGCCCCTTCGTGGGCAGAGACTGCGGGTGACGGAGGGGGGAAGCTTGGGAGCCACGGAGGAGAGCGCAGCCACAGGGGTGCGGAGGGCAAGGCGGAGAGACTCCCGCACAGAGGAGCGGTGCCGACCAGCACTCACCAGCCCCAGAGGCTTGTCTGCTCACCCGCCGGGGCGGGCGGGGGCTGGGAGCTGAGGCTCGGGCTTCAGAGGTCAGACCCCAGGAAGAGGACTGGGGTTGGCGGCGTGAACACAGCCTGAACGGGGCTAGTGCGCCACGGCTAGCCGGGAGGGAGTCCGGGAAAAGGTCTGGAGCTGCCGAAGAGGCAAGAGACCACTGTTTCCTGGTGCGCGAGGAGAGAGGATTCAGAGCGCCGCCTAAACGAGCTCCAGAGACGGGCGCGAGCCGCGGTTATCAGCGCGGACCCCAGAGACGGGCATGAGACGCTAAGGCTGCTGCTGCCGCCACCAAAAACCCTGTGTGCGAGCACAGGTCACTCTCCACACCTCCCCTCCCGGGAGCCAGTGCAGCCCGCCACTGCCAGGGTCCCGTGATCCAGGGACAACTTCCCCGGGGGAGCGCACGGCGCGCCTCGGGCTGCTGCAACGTCACGCCGGCTTCTGCCGCCGCAGGCTCGCCCCGCCTCCTCCGTACCGCTCCCTCCCCCCGGCCTGACTGAGCCAGAGCCCCCGAATCAGCTGCTCCTTTAACCTCGTCCTGTCTGAGCCAAGAACAGACGCCCTCAGGCGACCTACACGCAGAGGCGGGTCCAAATCCAAAGCTGAACCCCGGGAGCTGTACGAACAAAGAAGAGAAAGGGAAATTTCTCCCAGCAGCCTCAGGAGCAGCGGATTAAAGCTCCACAATCAACTTGATGTACCCTGCATCTGTGGAATACCTGAACAGACAACGAATCATCCCAAATTGAGGAGGTGGCCTTTGGGAGCAACTGTAGACTTGGGAGCCATATGGCTAACAGGCTCTTGGTGCTCAGGCTGGCTGTCAGGCCAAGCCTCTGAGGTGGGAGAGCTGAGTTCAGAACATTGGTCCACCAGAGACCTCCCGGCTCCACGTAGTATCAAACGGCGAATGCTCGCCCAGAGATCTCCATCTCAATGCTAAGACCCAGCTACACTCAATGACCTGCAAGCTACAGTGCTGGACACCCTATGCCAAACAACTAGCAAGACAGGAACACAACGCCACCCATTAGCAGAGAGGCTGCCTAAAACCTTAATAAGGTCACAGAACCCCAAAACACACCACTGGACGTGGTACAGCTCACCAGAAAGACAAGATCCAGCCTCATGCACCAGAACACACGCACCAGTCCCCTCCACCAGGAAGCCTACACAACCCACTGAACCAACTTTACCCACTGGGGGCAGACACCAAAAACAATGGGAACTACGAACCTGCAGCCTGCAAAAAGGAGACCCAAACACACTAAGTTAAGCAAGATGAAAACACAGAGAAATACACAGCAGATGAAGAAGCAAGGTAAAAACCCACCAGACCAAACAAATAAAGAGGAAATAGGCAGTCTACCTGAAAAAGAATTCAGAGTAATGATAGTAAAGATGATCTAAAATCTTGGAAATAGAATGGAGAAAATACAAGAAACGTTTAACAAGGACCTAGAAGAACTAAAGAGCAAACAAACAATGATGAACAACACAATAAATGAAATTAAAAATTATCTGGAAGGAATCAATAGCAGAATAACTGAGGCAGAAGAACAGATAAGTGACCTGGAAGATAAAATAGTGGAAATAACTGCCGCAGAGCAGAATAAAGAAAAAAGAATGAAAAGAATTGAGGACAGTCTCAGAGACCTCTGGGACAACATTAAATGCACCAACATTCGAATTATAGGGGTCCCAGAAGAAGAAGAGAAAAAGAAAGGGACTGAGAAAATAGTTGAAGAGATTATAGTTGAAAACTTCCTAATATGGGAAAGGAAATAGTCAATCAAGTCCTGGAAGCACAGAGAGTCCCATACAGGATAAATTCAAGGAGAAACATGCCAAGACACATATTAATCAAACTATCAAAAATTAAATACAAAGAAAAAATATTAAAAGCAGCAAGGGAAAAACAACAAATAAAATACAAGGGAATCCCCATAAGGTTAACAGCTGATCTTTCAGCAGAAACTCTGCAAGCCAGAAGGGAGTGGCGGGACATATTTAAAGTGATGAAAGGGAAAAACTTACAACCAAGATTACTCTACCCAGCGAGGATCTCATTCAGATTCGATGGAGAAATTAAAAACTTTACCAAAAAGCAAAAGCTAAGAGAATTCAGCACCACCAAACCAGCTTTACAACAAATGCTAAAGGAACTTCTCTAGGCAGGAAACACAAGAGAAGGAAAAGACTTACAATAACAAACCCAAACCAATTAAGAAAATGGTAATAGGAACATACATATCGATAACTACCTTAAATGTAAATGGATTAAATGCTCCAACCAAAAGACATAGATGGTTGAATGGCTACAGAGACAAGACCCGTATATATGCTGTCTACAAGAGACCCACTTCAGACCTAGGGACACATACAGACTGAAAGTGAGGGGATGGAAAAAGATATTCCATGCAAATGGAAATCAAAAGAAAGCTGGAGTAGCAATTCTCATATCAGACAAAATAGCCTTTAAAATAAAGACTATTACAGGAGACAAAGAAGGACACTACATAATGATCAAGGGATCAACCCAAGAAGCAGATATGACAATTGTAAATATTTATGCACCCAACATAGGAGGACCTCAATTCATAAGGCAAATGCTAACAGCCATAAAAAGGGAAATTGACAGTAACACAATCATAGCAGGGGACTTTAACACACCACTTTCACCAATGGACAGATCATCCAAAATGAAAATAAATAAGGAAACACAAGTTTTCAATGACACATTAAACAAGATGGACTTAATTGATATTTATAGGTCAGTCCATCCAAAAACAACAGAATACACTTTCTTCTCAAGTGCTCATGAAACATTCTCCAAGATAGATCATATCTTGGGTCACAAATCAAGCCTTGGTAAATTTAAGAAAATTGAAATCATATCAAGTATCTTTTCTGACCACGCTATGAGACTAGATATCAATTACAGGAAAAAATCTGTAAAAATACAAACACATGGAGGCTAAACAATACGCTACTAAATAACCAAGAGATCACTGAAGAAATGAAAGCGGAAATCAAAAAATACCTAGAAACAAATGAGAATGAAAACACGATGACCCAAGACCTGTGGGATGCAGCAAAAGCACTTCTAAGAGGGAAGTTTACAGCAATACAATCCTACCTCAAGAAAAAAGAAACATCTCAAATAAACAACCTAACCTTACACCTAAAGCAGTTAGAGAAAGAAGAACAAAAAACCCCCAAAGTTAGCAGAAGGAAAGAAATCATAAAGATCAGATCAGAAATAAATGAAAAAGAAATGAAGGAAACAATAGCTAAGGTCAATAAAACTAAAAGCTGGTTCTTTTTGAGAAAATAAACAAAATTGATAAACCACTAGCCAGACTCATAAAGAAAAAAAGGGAGAAGACGCAAATCATTAGAAATGAAAAAGGAGAAGTAACAACTGACACTGCAGAAATACAAGGATCATGAGAGATTACTACAAGCAACTATATGCCAGTAAAATGGACAACCTGGAAGAAATGGACAAATTCTTACAAAAGCACAACCTTCCGAGACTGAACCAAGAAGAAATAGAAAATATAAACAGACCAATCACAAGCACTGAAATTGAAACTGTGATTAAAAATCTTCCAACAAACAAAAGCCCAGGACAAGATGGCTTCACAGGCGAATTCTATCAAACATTTAGAGAAGAGCTAACACCTATCCTTCTCAAACTCTTCCAAAATATAGCAGACGGAGGAACACTCCCCAACTCATTCTACGAGGCCACCATCACCCTGATACCAAAACCAGACAAAGATGTCACAAAAAAAGAAAACTACAGGCCAATATCACTGATGAACATAGATGCAAATATCCTCAACAAAATACTAGAAAACAGAATCCAACAGCACATTAAAAGGATCATACACCATGATCAAGTGGGGTTTATCCCAGGAATGCAAGGATTCTTCAATATACGCAAATCAATCAATGTGATAAACCATATTAACAAATTGAAGGAGAAAAACCATCTCATCTACTGAGATCAATAGATGCAGAAAAAGCTTTTGACAAAATTCAACACCCATTTATGATAAAAACCCTCCAGAAAGTAGGCATAGAGGGAACTTACCTCAACATAATAAAGGCCATATATGACAAACCCACAGCTAACATCGTTCTCAATGGTGAAAAACTGAAACCATTTCCTCTAAGATCAGGAAGAAGACAAGGATGTCCACCCTCACCATTATTATTCAACATAGTTTTGGAAGTTTTAACCACAGCAATCAGAGAAGAAAAAGAAATAAAAGGAATCCAAATTGGAAAAGAAGAAGTAAAGCTGTCACTGTTTGCAGATTACATGATACTATACATAGAGAATCCTAAAGATGCTACCAGAAAACTACTAGAGCTAATCAATGAATTTGGTAAAGTAGCAGGATACAAAATTAATGCACAGAAATCTCTTGCATTTCTATACACTAATGATAAAAAATCTGAAAGAGAAATTAAGGAAACATTCCCACTTACCATTGCAAAAAAAAAGAATAAAATATCTAGGAATAACCTACCTAAGGAGACAAAGGACCTGTATGCAGAAAACGCTAAGACACTGATGAAGGAAATTAAAGATGATACAAAGAGATAGAGAGATATACCATGTTCTTGGATTGGAAGAATCAACATTGTGAAAATAGCTATACTACCCAAAGCAATCTACAGATTCAATGCACTCCCTATCAGGCTACCAATGACATTTTTCACAGAACTAGAATAAAAAATTTCACAATTTGTATGGAAACACAAAAGACCCCGAATAGCCAAAGCAATCTTGAGAAAGAAAAACGGAGCTGGAGGAATAATTCTCCCAAACTTCAGACTATACTACAAAGCTACAGTAATCACGACAGTATGGTACTGGCACAAAAACAGAAATATAGATCAATGGAACAGGATAGAAAGCCCAGAGATAAACCCATGCACATATGGTAACCTTATCTTTGATAAAGGAGGCAAGAATATACAATGGAGAAAAGACAGCCTCTTCAATAAGTGGTGCTGGGAAAACTGGACAGCTACATGTAAAAGAATGAAATTAGAATACTCCCTAAAACCATACACAAAAATAAACTCAAAATGGATTAAAGACCTAAAGGTAAGCCAGACACTATAAAACTCTTAGAGGAAAACATAGGCAGAACACTCTATGACATAAATCACAGCAAGATCCTTTTTGACCCACCTCCTAGAGAAATGGAAATAAAAACAAAAATAAACAAATGGGACCTAATGAAACTTAAAAGCTTTTGCACAGCAAAGGAAACCATAAGCAAGACGAAAAGACAACCCTCAGAATGGGAAAGAATATTTGCAAATGAAGCAACTAACAAAGGATTAATCTCCAAAATTTACAAGAAGCCCATGCAGCTCAATATCAGAAAAACAAACAACCCAGTCCAAAAATGGGCAGAAGACCTAAATAGACATTTCTCCAAAGAAGATATACAGATTGCCAACAAACACATGAAAGGATGCTCAACATCACTAATCATTAGAGAAATGCAAATCAAAGCTACAATGAGATATCATCTCACACCAGTCAGAATGACCATCATCAAAAAATCTACAAACAATAAATGCTGGAGAGGGTGTGGAGAAAAGGGAACCCTCTTGCACTGTAGGTGGGAATGTAAATTGATACAGCCACTATGGAGAACAGTATGGAGGTTTCTTAAAAAACTAAAAATAGAACTACCATATGACCCAGCAATCCCACTACTGGGCATATACCCTGAGAAAACCATAATTCAAAAAGAGTCATGTACCACAATGTTCATTGCAGCACTATTTACAATAGCCAGGACATGGAAGCAACCTAAGTGTCCATCGACAGATGCATGGGTAAAGAAGATGTGGCACATATATACAATGGAATATTACTCAGTCATAAACAGAAACGAAATTGAGTTATTTGTAGTGAGATGGATGGACCTAGAGTCTGTCATACAGAGTGAAGTAAGTCAGAAGGAGAAAAACAAATACCGTATGCTAACACATATATATGGAATCTAAAAAAAAAAAAAAATGGTTTGAAGAACCTAGGAGCAGGACAGGAATAAAGACGCAGACGTAGGGAATGGACTTGAGGACATGGGAAGGGGGAATGGTACGCTGGGACGAAGTGAGAGAGTAGCATTGACATATATACACTACCAAATGTAAATTAGATAGCTAGTGGGAAGCAGCCGCATAGCACAGGGAGATCAGCTCGGTGCCCTGTGACAACCTAGAGGGGTGGCATAGGGAGGGTGGGAGGGAGACGGAAGAAGGAGGAGATATGGGGATATATGTATATGTATAGCTGATTCTCTTTGTTATAAAGCAGAAACTAACACACCATTGTAAAGCAATTATACTCCAATAAAGATGTTTAAAAAAAAAACTATACTGCAATAAAAATTTTGAAAAATTATCTTCATTAAAAAAAAAAGTAAGTATACATTTGCCCAAAGAACGTACAGAGCATGAGTCACCTTGTTTTAAAATCAAGACATCAAAATATTTGAAATGGGCCACATGCTGGGTCCAAAATTGCTCTGAAGTTCAAAACAAGTTGTATGAAATGGGAAGATAAAATTATCTATCAGAATGGTAAAATAATTACACTAGAAACAACCTGATATGTAAAGAGAGTGTTTCAATATTGGAAAAGCAGAAAAGAAGTGTAAAATTTATCTTATAAAATTATATAAATGTGAATGTGTTTTTAAAATATCTTGAGGCAAGATAATCAATGAAACAAAGATATAATTAAGTATTTTCCAAGAAAGGACTTGGAAAACAAGTCCTGAATGAAACAAATTAGACTACAGGATGAAAATCAATGGAAACGAATTAACTACTAGTTTTTTCAGTTTTTGAAATAACACTGATATTATTTTACAATTATTTTATGTATTACCATACATGAAGTGAGTGTCTTGCTAACCCCAAGACCATCAATTGTGTGAATAAAGATTTATTACGAAAATCCTTAGCCAAAGTACAAATGCACTGCCTCAAGTGTAGAGCCTAAAATATTGCAAGTTTTACTAAATTTGCATCCAAATAATTAAAATATAAGAGTTCTATAAGACTTGTGTCTCAGAATATGCTGGATGTCCTACTTTATGATCAGATGTATTGAGGAAAATTGCTTTTTGACTCACACAAAAGGGAAAGCTTCCCTAGAAAAAGTGTAAGTCATAAGAATTCCATTTTTGTGTCTAAATGGTGACTATATTTTTTAATTTCAGAAAAAAGATGAATGACTGAATTTATGTGTTGTAACATAAAAAAATTATCAATAAATTAGGAAATTTTTCATAGAAAAATAATTCTATTTTTATAGAAAAAATATTTTCTAAATCATTTTCATTATTTCCTGAGATTTCTTCAGAATTCTTGTTCTATCATTTCCTTTATACCTAGATAAAAATACTTCACATATATTATATCTATGGAACCTTGTTAACTACTTAGCTCACTATTAAACTTCAATTTCCCCCACTTTCTACAACTAATGCAGATTTTCTTTGTTGTTGTTGCTGTTCTTTGGATCCATGTCCATTGTTTGCTATCATTGGTTATCACAGTACAACAGTGTGGACACCAGCAAGCAGCCCCCAAACACGTGTCTACATACAGTTTGAGAAAAGAGTGCTGAAAATGTCTAGATATTTGAGGAAAAGTACAGGGCTTCAGTTCAATGTGTTTAAATGGATTCAGTGGTTATTTTTCCAGTGTCTATATTGTGCAAGGCAATCTGATTTCTAAAATATGGCCCTCAAAGTCCACCAAATGGATACTCCTAACCCAGATCTTCAAAAGTGGGGCAGCTCTCATGTCATTTGCTATGGGGTTATCATGGTTCCCTCTGTCCAACAAACTTTCCTTTAAAGAAGCATCTGGGGCTTCCTATCTGGCTTATATGTCTGTGTGGTCTAGTGCAGTTGGGGCTCAGAAAATGTCATTGGCTTAAATAACCTACAAAAATTGGCCATGATATTGTAGTACAGGCCTGAAAATAAAGTCCCAGGGCTTGCACCCCACTCCTTCCACCTGCCCTTTAGACTCTGCACATTCAGGATGTGGTCTGGAGATGAAGGATGGGAAAATAAGAAGGAGCATCTGCTTCTCAGACTGAATCCCCACGCAGCCGTTCAATGCTCTTTTATGTTTATTATCTCTCTGAGCTCCTTAATCCTTGCAACATCTCTAGGAGGCAGACTATACTATTATCCTCAGTGCACAAATGGGTGAAGTTTGAGAAAATGAATCATCTGTCCTGAAAAGCTGTTCTTATCTCCTCATGGGCTTCATCAAGGCCACCTGATATTTGGTTTAATCTCAGGGGTGGGCTAGCCAATGCCTCGGGGAAGGGGAAGAAATAGGAAAACTAAATCTGTGTTCGGCTGAAAGCAAAGACAGGTAGGGACTTCATTCCAGTTATCTCTTTCCACTACAAGTCTATAACCTTGATTAATCTCAAAATACCCCTCTAACCTTGAACAGAGGGGTAGAATGAGAACTCCCCCTGATTTTCCTCCTCACATTTTTCTAAATACTCTTTAAAAAGGGAATATTATATTCACATTCTAAACATCCAAATAATTAGGTAGGGATTTGGTAAACTCAACCTGGTCAGTATCAGTACCGCCCAAGAACCTATCCCAGTGTTTGTGTTTGGTTAATGCCCGTTGCCTTTTTTTCATTCATTCAGCAAATGTTTACCAGCACCTACTGTGTTTCCCACACTGCGTTTGACATCAAGTGTCTATAAAAAGGATAAGATTTCCGTACTTAAGACATTTATTCTTTAGTAGATCAAATAAGTCATAAATATGATAGGATAAGATCAACTGCATGATCAAGATAAACATATGATAGTATGGGAATGTAGAGGAATAAAACTTAAATAGAAAAAGGTCAGGGAAGGATATTCAGAAGGTGTGAAGGGTGAGGAAGGAGGGTTGGTGGAGAGAGAAGCATGTGTAAAGGAACAAAGCTGTGGTTAGTTGCTGGTATGTTATTATAACTGGAGGAACATGAATAGAATCTCAAGAGAAGATGAAAGCAGAGACGAAGACAGGGACCCTGATATGAAGTATGAATTTTATCCTGAGGGCAGTGGAGAGCCATTGAAGGATTTAAAAGGGGGGTTCGTTTGATAAAGATCACTGACAGCAAAATGGGGCATGGGTGGGAAGAAGGGAGATCGCACATATAAGGGAGTAACTGACACAACTGCTAAGGAATTAGAAACTTGCTATCTCCACCACAGCAAGTGAAAATTATTTGCAACCTGGAAAAAGAGTGATTTTGTCCTGCCCCTACTGGAACCATGCAAACAGGTTGTGCTAACTGAGTTTTGTGTTTTCATCATATCTGACTGCATTTCATGTCACATCTTTCTTCCAGGTCAAAGGCTCTTTCAGAGTTAGGATGTGCTCTGGCTTCTGAAACTCCTTGTATCCAGTTCTAATAGTATTTATTGATATACGTTTACCAAGAAGAACTATATGTTTCCTTTACAAAAAATTACTTGTAACTAGAGGCAAAAACTACCAATTTATATAAAGAGAAAAATCTGATGGGAAGGTCATTATATACTTTGTGCATATTCAACCAGCTCGATATTGCCCATTTATTTGCATATTATTGCACATTTTAAAAATATCTAGTGACCACAACATTCCAGTACAATTTCATATGAAAGAAAATGTGTTTTAGTCTGTAAGAAAGCCCAGACACTGTGCAAATTATCTTGTTCCTTGTTCTCTAGGTTAAAATGTATCATTTATAAATGGAAATAAAGATTCTACACATGGTCTGATTTTTGAACTCAAGTTTATCAAGGCAATGTTTGACGATGTGTTATCTATATTTTGCAGATGAGCAATTAAGATTCAGAGAGATTAAGTGATTTGCTAAGGGTAACACAGTAGAAGATCTGACTCTATGATCTGTGTTTTCTTCCACACCAAACACAGTATTTGCAAAGTGCTTTGTATTTTACAAAATGCTCCCATATGCATTTTCTTATTTGATCTATTTTATAGATGTGAAAACTGAGTACAGTAACTATGAAGCTTATAGGTATAAGGCTAAGAAGTGCTAGGTACTACACTGAAACTCCATTTTCTTAATAGAGATTTTGCCTCCTTTCCCTTACATCTTGCTCCTCTGGGATTTATTCTATAGAGAAGAAAGCTGGGAAATTACCTGCGAGTGTACTGAGAGAAAGGGAAGAACAGAGAGCTCAGGCCTTTTGACCTTTCTCCCTTTGTAATTCATTCTTGAGACCGGCACCCATATGTAAAATTTTCCTTCTAGAGGTAGTAATGAAGAGCCCTCTTGTATTAAACTCTACAGGAAAATGAGGGTTGAAACATCAAATATAAATAGAAAATTTATAAAATAAATTATAAATAAATTATTCTATTTATATAAATAAAATAAAAAATTTTAGAAGTGGCTCCTGATATTTCTGTTTTATATAAACAATTAGAACTCCATATGAGAATTCACACACACACACACACACACACACCAAGTACCAAAAATCCAAAAAGGTGAAAGAACCAAGACTCCTATAAATTCTATTAGTTAAATACTTTATCCTGTAAACCTAAGTTGTGTAACACTAAAGACAAAAGTCTTACCAGTCTTCCTGTTTTTTTCCCTAAGGAGTAATTAAACTGGATTATCTGTTTGATGACTTCAAATAACTCAATTTTCTAGTGAGTATTAATGGGAAAATGCATGATAAGTCAAAATGATAATTGTAAAAAAGTGTAGCAACACTAAATGCATCCCTAATAACTTCATTAATTTATAAAGATCTAAAATATTAAAAATAAAATAGAGGTGCAGGGATTCTAGTGCAGATTCTGTCACATTAAGTTGTTAACTTTGGTTTGTCTTCTCATGCTCCTTATCTATTAAAAGTAGATGATAACTTCTTCCCAGTCTACATCATGACTTGTTTTAATAAGTGGTATGATTTATGTAAAAAGTTTCTTGGAAACTATGGAATTCCATGGTATGAGGTTAATATCTTAGCTCTCCTTTATTTATTTAGACTGAACTACTCTGCTCATTGTCATCTTTTCAGGGAATAAAAATTTGATTTAAAAAAAGAGTTTACAAATGTAAAGTATTTTCTTTAAAGTGATACTGACCCTGAGTCGGGGTACAGGTGAATTAATGCAATAACAGGAATAAGCCATTAAAAAAAGAAGAGGAGACAGCCTCTTTTTTCTGATATTTATATATGGAAATATGTTTATGTCACACACACTGTGTTCCTTGCTTTATAAGTTCCTTAATCCTCTCAATTCTAAAGACCTTCAACTCTACCCCATTTCAGTAACATACTGAAATATCACCCTTATCCTAAATGAACTGGTTTCTGAGATTTTAATCATCAAAAGCTCTCTCTTTTACTATAATTTCCCTCATTTTCGCTCATCCCCACCCACCTGTTTTCTAATGTCACCAAGGCCACTGGTTGCTTGACCCTTTCATTCCTTGTCAGTTAGCTTCTTCTTGCTTCACTATTAAGCAATGAACCCATGGTCTAGCTCTGAAATCACTCACCATTACCCTCAATTCTTCTGCTCTCTTTTTTTTCTACCTTAATGATTCAGCAAATCCAAGTGTTGGATCAAAACAGTGATTCAGCTCTGTAGCTACAGGTAAACAGCTCTGTACCTATTCAGCTGCTGGACAACATAGCTACCCAGACTGACGCCGCAAACAAGTGATACTGACATAAGTGTTTCATTAAATGAACCAGGACTATTTTCAGACTCTAGAGTTGATGGAACCTCATTTTACAGATACAGTATATTACTCTAGTATAAAATTTGTCACATTATGATCCTACTTAGCTACGCTGTCTGTGCTAATACTAAAAGATTTATTTCAAAGGCAGCTACCTTCACGTACCTCAAACACCTGCTACAAGCCCAGCTCCTCATGCCTCTTCCAAAATTTCCCACTGTCCTCTGGTTTCCCCATCAGTATCCCTTTGGCTTATACCTCTCTGTCTCTGCCTAATTCTACTGATTAACTCTTCAACAGCTTTCCTGTTCAGCAAGACAGTTCCTTGACCCAACATCCAAAAGGTCAATATCCCACACTTGACTCAGACTGTAGACTTTCACAGAGATGGGAACTTCAGGCCTCAGCTTGCCTGGGAGGAACGATTGGACATATTTATTATGATTACTTATTTGTACAGCTGTAATGTCTAGAAGACAATGAAGCACTTAATGACCAAGAACTGAAAGACTTCAAGACATCAAAGTTAAAGAAATCCCCTAAATAGTGTCTTCCATGGATTACTTGCATCAGAGTCACCTGGGACTTTTTAAATATATTCTTTCCTGGACTCCACCCAATACAGTCATATTGCTCTCCTGGGGGGTAGGGTAGAAGCATTTGAACAAGCTTCCCAGGTGATTTTTTTTCACCATTTCAAAAGCTCTACTCTAAGGAGACGTGTTATAATGGTGAGAAGTTCAAGTGCCCTACGTACTCCAAACAGGCTATAAAATGTAGAGATGCAGAAATTAACACAACATTGTAAATCAACTATACTTCAATAAATTAAATTTTTTTAAAAAGCAGAGGTAAGTGTAGGTTCCTCGAGTTGGGCTAAAATCTCATACTACTTACTTCCAGATCTCTGCCCCCTCAATAAGCTGAATTCTAGGGTTACCAAACTTTTTCAATATTCTGATTCCAGAAGCCTGGTATTTTATGTGAAATCTGCTGATTTTTATACAATGGAAAATAATTCTTATTTGTTAAAAATTGTTTGAACTACAGAAAACATGTCTACACCAGTTTATAATTCTGATTTTAGAGCAACCTGAACAATTACAACTAGAAAACACATAATTGAGGGCCAAGAAACTAGAAAACCAGTATTTGAAGGCCCAGCAAGGAAGGAGGGACACAATTCAAATAGTCCACAAGGAAAGAGAAGAATGAGGAAGAGGTCAAGGGAAGAAAGGGGTACAAATGAGGGCTGCTCAGCAGCGTTGCACGGTGTGGAGAGGTCAAGCTGGACCAGACTGAAAATACACAATTGGCAATTAGAAAGTCATCGCTGACTTTGGTGAATGCACTTTCCGAGCGCTAGGGCAGAAGCCAGAACATAATGGGCGGAGAACGAGTGGGATTAAGAGAGAGAGAATCAAGTAGAAATTATTTTCCGGACACTTGGCAGTGAAGTTGAGGAGTGAGCTAATACAGTACAATGAGAGTAGGACAGTACAAAGAAAGCTGCTTTCCTAATAGTTTTATTGAAACAGAACTTTACTCGATGCTCTGTGGTGACCTAAATGGGAAGGAAATCTAAAAAAAAGGGGAGGTATGTATACGTATAACTGATTCACTTTGCTGTACAGCAGAAATTAACACAGCACTGTAAAGCAACTATCCACCAATAAAAATTTAAAAAATAAAATAAAATAAAACTAAGTAGGAAAACAGAAAAGCCAGAGCCATAGATTTTGATAGTGGGAAGAGAAGAAGAAAATCGGAGGAAGAATGGATAATGGATAGATTATTTCCATTTATTTTAAAAAACAAAACGAAACAAAAAGCTGGTACACACTTTTCCTGTGTTTGCATGTCTGTAGCTCTCTCCTTCGTTTGGGCTTATAGATGGCAGGTTTTTTAATTGCTTTTTTGTTTGTTTATTTTGTCTCATTTTTTAAAGTAAATCTCATTTTCTAGGCCTATTGGCTTTGAAGGAATCGTGTCACTTGCATGTTTGCACAGAAAAATAAAAATTTTGAATCTCAAAAAAAAAAAAAGAACACACACAGAAACGTTCACAAATCCTAAGTGTAGAGTGCGGTGAATTCTCCCAGAGTAAACACCCCTTTGACCACCACCATGGTATAGAAACAGAACATTAGAATATTATCAGCACCCCAGAATCCTTCCTCATGCCCTTTCAATCATGTCTCTCTTTTTCATCACCAAAGGTGACTGCTATCCTGACCTCTAATCACCACAGAGTAGTATTACCTTTTGTGAACTTTGTGTAAATGAGATCACAGAGTATGTAATCTTAAGTGTTCACTTGTTCACTCAAAAATAATTTTAATAAAATTCATCCATGTTATTGCATATATGTAGTGTCACTTATTTTCGTTGCTCTATAGTATGGCTAGATTACAATATATTTAGGACAGATGTCTAGTTTTGGCAATTGTGAATAATGCTGTTATGGATATTTTGTATGTAAACATTTTGGGTATGTTTTTATGCACATATGCATGTTGATTATATACCTGTGAGTGGAATTGCTGCGTCAAAAGGTAAGTGTATGCTTAAATTAATCATGCTATTCCATTTTTCATAGTTGTACTGTTCATATTTACATTCACATTCTCACCATCGACATATGACTTCCTATTGCTCCATGTCCTTTTAACACTGAGCATTGTGTTTCTAATTTTGGCTCGTTGATGTTTTGTAGTGGTATCTCATTATGACTTTAATTCATTCACATTTCCATGATGATTAATGAGTTGGCCATTTAGATAGCCTCCTTTTTTGAAGTGTCTGCTCGTCTGCCCACGTTTTTTCTATTGAGGGATCCAAATTGTTTCTTGTTGAATTAAAGGAGAATTCCTCATATAGTCTGTACAAGAGCCTCTTTTACATTTATATATGTTATAAATATTTTCTCCAACTCTACACTCTTATAAATTTATTTATTTATTTTGCTGTGTTGGATCTTCGTTGCTGCACAGGGACTTTTCTCTAGTCTCAGTGAGCGGCTACTCTTCGTTGCGGTGCGCGGGCTTCTCACTG